>NC_092053.1:49884391-50054203 GCF_003086295.3 Arachis hypogaea
CTTGAGGGCTATTCCCTTTTTCTTTGAGTCTGGGTTTGTGTGTCTGGCTTCATAGGCAATGAGTTTTCCTCTCAGCTCATCATAGGTTATAGGGCTTAGGTTATTGCTCTCGGCTAGGACAGTGGCAGTAGTTTCCCATTCTTTTGTGAGGCTTCTAAGGAGTTTTCTCACTAGGGTTTGTTCTGAGTAGTTTGTACCCATAGCATCAAGGTTGTTGATTATGATTGAGAATCTATCAAACACTTCATCAATGCTTTCTCCATCCTTTATATTGAACATCTCGTACTCTTTTCGCAGCATATCAATCCTCGTTTCTTTGACTTGTTTAGCACCTTCGTGTGTAACCTAGAGTTTTTCCCAGATTTCTTTGCCTGTCTTGCATCTAGACACCTTTCGGTACTCTTCAAAGTTGATAGCACAGTGAAAAAGGTTGATGGTTTTAGCATTCAGCTTCATCTTCTTGTTGTCGTCTTCATTCCATTCAGCTTATTCTTTTGGAGTTACCACTCCATCAACACTTGTTTTTGTTGGAATCTTGGGATCGCTCATAACAATCTTCCATATGTTGTAGTCAATGGATTGGATGAAGATCCTCATCCTCTCTTTCCAGTAGGCATAGTTCTTCCCGTTGAAGAAGGGAGGCCTATTGTTTGACTGGCCTTCAGTTAGAGTGTAGGCAACCGTGGTTGTGCCCAAGTTGTTTGCCATTGGACCTTTGATCCAAGCGGTGAAGCTTAATTCTTGAGACCTACCAATTGAAGGTTGTAGAAAGCTTGATTCTTTTACTTTAATGAAATAACTCTTTTAAAATAAACCTGCAATCTGAGCAGCAGAAAATTTATGAGACAATTCCATTTTATCTCATGAATATCAGAAAACAAAATAGAGCAGGGAAGAGAGAAGTTGACTGAAAGAGCGAAACTCTCGTGCGATCTAGAATTTTCTAAAAATAAATTCCCGTTGTGAGAATAGCTTCTAGACCGACAAGAATTCCTTCCTTACAAAAGTTTTGTTTATCACTTAAGCAAACCCAATAAAATTGATAACCGAGTATTCAAACCCCGGGTCGTCTTCTCAAGGAATTGCAGGGAAGTATGATTTATTATTGGTTATGGAAAAGGTAGAGTTTTGGGTTTTTAAAATAAAGAACAAGTAATTTAAATGGCAGGGAAAATAAATTAATGATTAATAAAACTCTGGGCAAGGTATGAAAATTCAGAAGTCCTATCCTAGTTATCCTTATCGATGGTGATGAGAATTGAGTTTTAATCCCACTTAGTTAACCTTTACTAGAACAAAGGAAAGTCAAGTGGACTAATTAGTCTGATCCTCAAGTCCTAGCCAACTCCTAAGGAAAGACTAGAGTTAATGGAATTCAATTCAATTAGCAAAAATAACAATTATCAACCACGATGAGTTTGATTACTCAAGAGTTTCCAGTTAATCAATTAAAGCCAAGAATATAAAAAGCTAAATATAAATCATAAATTTGAAGTACCTCAAATTATATTAAATAAAACATTCAAATCTAAATACAAAGAATTCATAAGCCAAATTGGTAACATGAGTCAGATATGAATAAAAGCATTAGAATAAATAGAAATATAAAAGAAATATTGAACCTGAGAAGAAGTTGAAATAATAAGTTGAAATATTAAGAAATCCTAATTCCTTTAAGAGGAATCCTAATCCTAAATCCTAAATCCTAAGAGAGAGAAGAGAACCTCTCTCTCTAAAAACTACATCTAAATTCTAAAACTATGTATCAATGTATGTTGTATGAGTTGTCTGATGAATGGATGCATTCTTCCAATTTTATAGCCTCTAATCTATTTTTCTGGGCCGAGAACTGGGTCAGAAACAGCCCAGAATTCGCTGGTTTCGAATTCAAACACGCTGGTTTTTTGGCCACTGCAATGCATCTGCGTAGATCACGCATTCGCGTCACTTATTGTCAGGGCAACTATGGCAAATTATATATCAAATTGAAGCTCCGGACGTTAGCTTTCCATTGCAACTAAAACCGCATCATTTGGACCTCTGTAGCTCAATTTATGGTCGTTTTAGTGCGAGAGGGTCAGGGTGATAGCTTTGCAGTTCCTTCAACTTCTTGTATTCCTTCCACTTTTGCATGCTTCCTTTCCATCCTCTAAGCCATTCCTGCCCTGTAATTTCTGAAGACACTTAATACACATATCAAGGCATCGAATGGTAATAAGTGAAGATTAATATTAGCAAATATAAGGCCAAAGAAGCATGTTTTCAATCATAGCACAAAATCAGGAAGGGAAACGTAAACTCATGCAAATCATATGAATAAGTGTATGAAAGATTGATAAAATCCACTCAATTGAGCACAAGATAAACCATAAAATAGTGATTTATCAACCTCCCCACACTTAAACATTAGCATGTCCTCATGCTAAGCTCAAGAGAAGCTATAAAGGAGTGAAGAGGAATGGTAAAATGTATGAAATGCAATCCTATCTATATGAATGCAACTAAATGTGAAATGCTTCTACCTACATGGTTAAAAATAAATAAGTTCTCCAAGACAAACATAAATCAAATTCCACTAATTCAAACCATACAGTAAAAACAAGTAAACTTGTAAGAAGATAGCTCATGAAAGTAGGGAATATAGAATCAAGCATTGAACCCTTACTGGTAGTGTATATCACTCTAACTCTCAAGTGTCTAGGATCAATCACTCTACTCTTCCCTTTCTCAACTTTGTTCTTCATCTAACCAATCAACAAATATTTAGTATACCAATGCAAACATCATGAGGTCTTTTCAGAGTTGTAATGGGGCTGAGGTAAAGGATATATATATATATATATATATATATATATATATATATATATATATATATATATATATATATATATATATATATATATATAATAAGTGAGCTAACAAAGTAAATCCTTGATTAGTCTAAGATCTCACCTAACATATACATACTTTATATAATTTAAAATGCTTTACCTAGCTACCCAAAATTTTTCTCACTTTTGTATTACATGCTCATGTATCAAACATATTTTTGAATTTTGTCCCATGTGCATTGATTCTTTTTATTTTGTATTTGGGGTAATATTATTTTTCTCTCTTTTTTTTTTTGTATCCCCTTATTTAATTACTTAATATTTTTTTCAATGCACATGGTAATTTAATTATTTTGATTTCACATGAGCATGGTTCCCAAATTTTCAAATAACTTATTCAATTTAATTTCCTTTTTTTTCTATCATCCCATGTTCCCATAAAATTCCCCATACTTAAATTATACACAATATCTATCTTAAGCTAACTAAGGATTCAACTTGAGATTTTTATTTTATTTTTCTGCTTAAGGCTAGTAATGTGGTTATGGAATAGAGGGGGTTAAAAAGCTCAAAGTGGCTAACAAGGGTGACATAAAAGGGTAGGCTTATTTGGGATAAGTGAGTGAAAACAAGTAATGGACTCAATCATATGCAAGCATGTAAATACACTAAATAATGGACATATAGAGTGGAACAAGGTAAAGATTACAATCATAGGCAAGAAAACACACAAGGAAAAATATTATGGTTAAATAGGGTAACCATGTAATTAAGCTCAAATCTCACGGGTTGTGTGTTCTTAGCTTTTTAAACTATGTTCCGATTACAACTTCAAACAAGTTTTAACAGAAAAAAATTTTCAATTTAAATTAGTGAAATACTATAAAAATTTCTTGAAAAAGAAAATATTACTTCAACCAAGTGGTAAAATATGCACAAAATCAAATAAACATGCAATCAAACATGCAAATGCAATAATGAACAAACAAAGAAAATAAAATAATGGTGTTGGAAAGAAGAAAATAGCTAACCCATAGAGATCGGTATCAACCTCCCCACACTTAAAGATTGCACCGTCCTCGGTGCATGCTAAGATGTGCAGGGGGATGGGTTGCGAGCTATAACTGCTGTTATTTCTCTAAAGATTGTGCAGACGGACTGGCTTGTCTCCCCATTAAGAGGCTTTTCCTCTCCCTTCGTGGTGGCCATCCTGAAAGAAGAGGGAAAAGAAGAAAAGTAATCCAAAAATAAAGATAGAAAATAAATAAAATATGGGTGTTAATACCAGATAATAAGGGTCTCAATTACATGGTAGCTACAATATGCAAGTGAAAAAAAATAGTAGAAGTACATGGCAAATCAAGAGTGCAAAAATTTGCAACAATGGGGAAGAGAGTGGGTAAGGAAAGATAATATAAATTCATGTCAATGCAAAAGTAATACAGGTATAAAAGATTGGCATTGATTTAAATAATATTATCTAACCAGAATAACACAAGTCACTAAGCACCCAAAATAATTCAAGAGAAGATGCAACAGTTAAATAAAAAAATTTTAACACCAAAGGAAAAATAATTAATTTAGAAAAGAGAATAAAAATATGCACAAAATTAAGATGCAATGAATGAAATATGCAAATAAATTAAGTAAAATAAAATGAAAGATAAGAAGAATGGGAGGGGAAAGAAGGGAAGAAGGAGTAAGTAAGAAACACTACAAGAAAATAAAACATTTGTAACAAAAAATTTGTATCAAATTTAAAATTGTTACAAAAAAATAGTATTTTGTAATAATAATTAGTGATTGTTACAAAAGGATAATGTTTTGTAACAACCTGTTTTATCTTATTACAAATTATGTTAGTTTTTGTAACGAGATGGTGTTTTATTACAAAATATTATAATATTTTGTAACAAAAAAAAAATAAGTTGCAAAAATTCAAAATATTTTGTAACAAAATATTTTTTTTGTTTCAAAAATTCTAATTGTTTTGTAACAAAAGAACTTTCTGTTTCAAAAACTCCAGTTATTTTGTAACAAAAAATTAATTTGTCACAAAATTTAATATTGTTTGTAACAAGTTAATTATTTGTCCCAAAATATAAGTATATTTTATAACAAATTTTTTTTTGAAAGTTTTAAATACTTTAAGAGTAAAAAAAATGTGTATATATTTTTTTTAAATAATTTTATTTTATTTCAAAAATTAAAATTGTTTATATAGTGTGTAAGATGTAAAAATTTTAGAAGATCTTATTAAGAGCTAATTTAGATTTATTTATCATTAAGTATTTTAATCTCTGAAATTAAGATAATTAAAATAAATTCTGATTAATTGAGTTTAAAATAATTTAAGATTTTATCTGATTTTATAATTATTGAATTATTTTTTATATTTAAATTATAAAATTTAGCAAATGTAAAATAATAAGAACTTTATATGATTTGGTTTAAATATTTTAGATTTTGAAATTTAATATTTTAATTTTTATAAACAAAGAAAATTAATTATATTATCTCTAATACTTTAATTAGAATATTTTATTAAAATTAATTTGTAAATTTATGATTAAATAATATTTTTTTAAAGATAAAAAAAATTAATTGTATTATCATATATTTTTAATTAGAGTAATTTATTGAAAATCAATAAGTATTTTTATATCACAAATAATATTTTAAAATTTAGAGATTAAGTTAGTTTTTCAAATATTAATATTTTATACTCTAATTTTATTAAAAATATTTTACTCAAATTAAACCCAAAATCCCTAATTTTATACACAAATCCTAACTCCTTTTACCCCGCCGTTTTACTGCCATTCACCACCGCCATTCGTTCCCAAAAATCCAATACTACTTCTGAAAACAAATGAAAAGAAAGAAAGAAAGAAAGAAAGAAAGAAAGAAACAGAGGGAGCGAAGAGGAGAAATGGGGAAAAGAAAAGGAGAAAAGGAGAGGAAGTGAGGGGGAGTTGCGCCGGCGGCACTAAACCCACTGTCGCCGTTGATGTCGCCGAGGGAAGGAGGACCGCGACCGTCACAAGGAGTCCTGTCGACGTCATCCTCGCGAGCTATCACCACCTCGCCGTCCCTAAGTTGCAACGCCGTAGAGCTAGTCTCGCCGCCATCGCCGTTCGCGCCCCATCGCCACCGCTGATCTGCTGCCGAGCGATAGATCCACGAAGAGAGAAAGAGAGGGAGCTCGCGCTGCCTTATCACGCATCAGATCCGCCGTTCGCCGTCGCCGCCTCTGTTCCGTCGTCATCTCTTCTCGCAAGCAAGTCTTTTTCCCTTTCTCTTCCTCTTTGCCTCCAATTAATTATATTCATTACTCAATTTCCTTGTTTCTACAGCAAAATGTTGACGAGGCTGCAGAGAAACTTAGGGCTAAAGGATGCGCCTCTTGAAGATGAGGAAATTGAAGGTTGGACTTGTTTGCCAATTTCATTATTCTAAATAAATTTGCCCAGACTTCTTCATTGCAAATACAATCTGTTTTAAAATGGATAGTTTTTTTAGTCTTCCTATGTTTTCCTGATAATGCAACACAGGGTCCTGAATCTTGATAATGTAAACTTTATTTTTAATTGATCCAATGTTAAGTACTGTTGTTGTGTGCTTGTTAATACCACCAATACTTACTGATTTTAATTGTTCATTGCTTAGTCATGGTGATTATTTTAATTATTGAATGCCAATGATATTTTTTCTTATAAATGATAATGAGTAATGGTTTGGGGTTTGTCTTGAAGCCTGAAACTTAATTGAACTGATTGTATTTGCCCACCTATCTGCAGTGGCTGAAGATGATGCTTCCTTGGTCAAGCAAATTGGCCAGAGTTTCTGGTATTCTAAAATAGAGGTATATTCCTCTTCTTATATTCATGAATAGTCAGTTTTATTCCTTGTTAACATACATGCATCATCTATGTATGGAAGACTAAACATAGATCGAATCCATTTTCTTATCAAGACAAGAAGGGAGGAACAAATCTAAGCTGCTCATGACGAAGCCATGTTTGGTGCTTCAGCACTTCCCCCTCCTACTAGTACTGACAGTGAGCCTGAAAGGGAGAATGAGAAAGAAGTTGATAAAAAAGCTGTTGTTACAAGCCTCTTAAGTGAAACGGTAAGTGGTTTCACTGCAGACTTATGTGGATAAGCATGATGAGTCATTTAAGTAATCCTTGTATTTGTGTGTGCATTTGTTGTTGAATAATTTCTCACATTAAGTTGTTATTGCTGCTCTATACTTGCTGTTGGTTGCTGCTGATTTTTCCCCCTCATTGCTTGCTTATTGAATGATTGTTAAATTCAATGAGAAAGGAAATGCTGCTGAGTTATTGTTGTTTGTGTTGGAATAGATGATGGTTGCTGAACTGAGATTGGTTTTATTGATAAATCTGTTGCTGAAATCGTGTAGTTTGGCTTGATTGATTTTCTGTTGAATTAATGGATAAATTGCTGTGCCCCTGCTGCTTGCAAGTGTAATGGTTATTGACTTAAATGAATAGAATGCTGCCTGAATCCATTACCTTTGTTCATTTTACTATTTTGAATGCTGTATGATGGGCCATTGATTGCTGTTCTGCTGAGTGCTGCTCTGCTTCTTGCTGGTTGGATTAGTTTTAATTGTTTCCTCATGTTTTCTTGCTGGAATTAGCTTATTTACTTCCTTCCTATGAATTCATTATGATTTTTTGTGTTTTTAACTATCAAACAATTCATATTGAATTTGAATTGATTGATTGAAATTGTGAAATAGGCAAATTTACTGCTGAAATGCTACCGGAATTTATCTTAAGTTGTTTTCAATATTCATCTTTGATTCAATTAATTGATTGAGTTGGTATTTAATTGCTTTTAGTTTTCAACTGTTGCTAAGCTCAATTGATTGATTATCCGGCTAAGTGCTTCACTGTTTTGGTTGTTGGAAGCTGGAAGCTTTGGGTTTTGTTATTCACTATTTGGTTGTTGTCCTATTTGGTTGCTCAATTAAACTGCATTGTGTTGTTTGAGCAAACAAGTTCTATTTGACGAATTTGTGTCAAAATAGACCCTTGTTTGCTACATGATTTCTGATTGCCTCAAGATATTTCTTTTGACTATGCACCTAACTTTTTGTTTCGGATTTTCTTATTTATAGGAGTGCTGAAATGGTGACATGCTACTTTGAAGGCTCAAGAATATTTTGATTCATAGAGACACTAATCTATGTTAGAACTTTTAACTTTTGGTTGAACTTGTGCAAGACATATAACTTGTAGAACTAATCAATGTACTCACTAATGTTATTTTGTTCTAAAACAATTTTAGTTAAATGAGGCATGTTTGAATTATGTATGTTTTTACATATTATATAAATGTAGACTTGCGTAATAAAATAGTTAATATATTAGTTAATTAAAAAAATATTACAAAATAATTATTTTACTTTTGTAACTAAAGAAAAAAAATGTTACAAAATCAAGTTACATTTTTTAACAAAATTTTTTGATCGGAAAAAATAGATTGTCATGAAAAATACCTTGAAGATCAAAATTTGTTACCACTTTTGTAATGGCTTCTGGTTTTTTGTATTAGAAAAAATTATTAAAAAATATCATATTGAATTGTAACAGTTCCATTTTTCGTTACAAAAACTTTTTGTAACGGGACTTACTGCAACGGCCCATTTTTTTGTTACAAAAAACTTTTGTTTCGAAATTTCGACGTTTTGTAACAATTTTTTTGTTACAAATACACCTTTTCCTTGTAGTGAAAGGAAGGAGGAAAAATTAGGATTGGGGAAGAAAAGATAAGATTTTGGCGCTGATTTGGATAACCTGTGCAGCGCAGGCAATGCGAGTGCGTGGGTTACGCGTTCGCGCGGATAGCGCTTCTAGGAAGTGACGCGGACGCGTGGGTCACGTGTTCGCGTGGAGTGATTTGTGCCATTAGCGTGAGGGCAGCCTCGAAGTCACGCAACTCTCTGTTTTAAATGTATTTTGCCAAAAATCTGGGTGACGCGGTAGCGTGGTTGACGCGATCGCGTGGATGGACATATTTGCAAAACGACGCGGACGCGTGGGCACGCGTTCGCGTGGGGGACGCGTTCACGTGGTAAGGCTTGTGCTTCTAGACCGTTCCAGGGAAGTATGATTTATTATTGGTTATGGAAAAGGTAGAATTTTGGGTTTTTAAAATAAAGAACAAGTAATTTAAATAGCTGGGAAAATAAATTAATGATTAATAAAACTCTTGGCAAGGTATGAAAATTCGGAAGTCCTATCTTAGTTATCCTTATCGATGGTGATGAGAATTGAGTTTTAATCCCACTTAGTTAACCTTTACTAGAACAAAGGAAAGTCAAGTGGACTAATTAGTCTGATCCTCAAGTCCTAGCCAACTCCTAAGGAAAGACTAGAGTTAGTGGAATTCAATGCAATTAGCAAAAATAACAATTATCAACCATGATGAGTTTGATAACTCAAGAGTTTCCAGTTAATCAATTAAAGTCAAGAATATATAAAGCTAAATGTAAATCATAAATCTGAAGTACCTCAAATTATATTAAATAAAACATTCAAATCTAAATACGAAGAATTCATAAGCCAAATTGGTAACATGAGTCAGATACGAATAAAAGCATTAGAATAAATAGAAATATAAAAGAAATATTGAACCTGAGAAGAAGTTGAAATAATAAGTTGAAATAATAAGAAATCCTAATTCCTTTAAGAGGAATCCTAATCCTAAATTCTAAATCCTAAGAGAGAGGAGATAACCTCTCTCTCTAAAAACTACATCTAAATTCCAAAACTATGTATGAGTGTATGCTTTATGAGTTATCTGATGAATGGATGTATTATTCCACTTTATAGCCTCTAATTTGTGTTTTCTGGGCCGAGAACTGGGTCAGAAACAGCCCAGAATTCGCTGGTTTCGAATTCAAACACGCTGGTTTTTTTGCCACTGCGACGCGTCCGCGTGGATCATACGTTCGCGTCACTTATCGTCAAGGCAACTATGGAAAATTATATATTAAATCGAAACCCCGGACGTTAGCTTTCCAACACAACTGGAACCGCATCATTTGGACCTCTGTAGCTTAAGTTATGGTTGTTTTAGTGCGAGAGGGTCAAGCTGACAGCTTTGCAGTTTCTTCAACTTCTTGTATTCCTTCCACTTTTGCATGCTTCCTTTCCATCCTCTATGCCATTCCTGCCCTGTAATCTCTGAAGACACTTAACACACATATCAAGGAATCGAATGGTAATAAGCGAAGATTAATATTAGCAAATATAAGGCCAAAGAAGCATGTTTTCAATCATAGCACAAAATCAAGAAGGGAAACGTAAACTCATGCAAATCATATGAATAAGTGTATGAAAGATTGATAAAATCCACTCAATTGAGCAAAAGATAAACCATAAAATAGTGGTTTATCAACCTCCCCACACTTAAACATTAGCATGTCCTCATGCTATGCCCAAGAGAAGCTATAAAGGAGTGAAGAGGCATGGTAAAATGTATGAAATGCAATCCTATCTATAAGAATGCAACTAAATGTGAAATGCTTCTACCTAATTGGTTAAAAATAAATAAGTTCTCCAAGACAAACATAAATCAAATTCCACTAATTCAAACCATACAGTAAAAACAAGTAAACTTGTAAGAAGATAGCTCATGAAAGCAGGAAATATAGAATCAAGCATTGAACCCTTACTGGTAGTGTATATCACTCTAACTCTCAAGTGTCTAGGGTCAATCACTCTACTCTTCCCTAGTCATGCTTTCTCAACCTTGTTCTTCATCTAACCAATCAACAAATATTTAGTATACCAATGCAAACATCATGAGGTCTTTTTAGGATTGTAATGGGGCTGAGGTAAAGGTAAGGATATATATATATAAGGCTAAGTGAGCTAACAAAGTGAATCCTTGATTAGTCTAAGATCTCACCTAACATATACATACTTTATATAATTTAAAATGCTTTACCTAGCTACCCAAAAATTTTCCCACTTTTGTATTACATGCTCATGTATCAAACTTATTTTTGAATTTTGTCCCATGTGCATTGATTCTTTTTATTTTGCATTTGGGGTAATATTATTTTTCTCTCTTTTTTTTTGTATCCCCTTATTTAATTACTTAATATTTTTTTTCAATGCACATGGTAATTTAATTATTTTGATTTCACATGAGCATGCTTCCCAAATTTTCAAATAACTTATTCAATTTAATTCCCTTTTTTTTTTTCTATCATCCCATGTTCCCATAAAATTTCCCATACTTAAATTATACACAATATCTATCTTAAGCTAACCAAGGATTCAACTTGGAATTTTTATTTTGTTTTTCTGCTTAAGGCTAGTAATGTGGTTATGGAATAGAGGGGGGTTAAAAAGCTCAAAGTGGCTAACAAGGGTGACATAAAAGTGTAGGCTTATTTGGGATAAGTGAGTGAAAATAAGTAATGGCCTCAATCATATGCAAGCATGTAAATACACTAAATAATGGACATATAGAGTGGAACAAGGTAAAGATTACAATCATAGGCAAGAAAACACACAAGGAAAAATATTATGGTTAAATAGGGTAACCATGTAATTAAGCTCAAATCTCACGGGTTGTGTGTTCTTATCTTTTTAAACTATGTTCCAAATACAACTTCAAACAAGTTTTAACAGAAAAAAAATTTTCAATTTAAATTAGTGAAATACTATAAAAATTTCTTGAAAAAGAAAATATTACTTCAACCAAGTGGTAAAATATGCACAAAATCAAATAAACATGCAATCAAACATGCAAATGCAATAATAAACAAACAAAGAAAATAAAACAACGGTGTTGTAAAGAAGAAAATAGCTAACCCATAGAGATCGATATCGACCTCCCCACACTTAAATATTGCACCGTCCTCGGTGCATACTAAGATGTGCAAGTAGATGGGTTGCGAGCTATAACCGCTGTTATTTCTCTAAAGATTGTGCAGACGGACTGGCTTGTCTCCCCATTAAGAGGCTTTTCCTCTTCCTTCGTGGTGGCCATCCTGAAAGAAGAGGGAAAAGAAGAAAAGTAACCCAAAAATAAAGGTAAAAAATAAATAAAATATGGGTGTTAATGCCAGATAATAAGGGTCTCAATTACATGGTAGCTACAACATGTAAGTGAAAAAAAATAGTAGAAGTACATGGCAAATCAAGAGTGTAAAAATTTGCAACAATGGGGAAGAGAGTGGGTAAGAAAAGATAATATAAATTCATGTCAATGCAAAAATAATACAGGTATAAAAGATTGGCATTGATTTAAATAATATTACCTAACCAGAATAACACAAGTCACTAAGCACCCAAAATAATTCAAGAGAAGATGCAACAGTTAAAAAAGAAAATTTTAACACCAAAGGAAAAACAATTAATTTGGAAAAGAAAATAAAAATATGCACAAAATTAAGATGCAATGAATGAAATATGCAAATAAATTAAGTAAAATAAAATGAAAGATAAGAAGAATGGGAGGGGAAAGAAGGGAAGAAGAAGTAAGTAAGAAAGGAGGGAGGAAAAATTAGGATTGGGGAAGAAAAGATAAGATTTTGGCGCTGATTTGGATAAGCTGTGCAGCGCAGGCGACGCGAGCGCGTGGGTTACGCGTTCGCGCGGATAGCGCTTCTAGGAAGTGACGCGGACGCGTGGGTCACGCGTTCGCGTGGAGTGATTCTTGCCATTAGTGCGAGGGCAGCCTCGCGGTCGTGCAACTCTCTGTTTTAAATGCATTTTGCCAAAAATCTGGGTGACGCGGTAGCGTGGTTGACGCGATCGCGTGGATGGCCATATTTGCAAAATGATGCGGATGCATGGGGCACGCGTTCGCGTGGTAAGGCTTGTGCTTCTAGCACCGTTCCAGCCCCATTCCAACCTAACTTGCTGCTAAACACCCGTTTACGTCGATTTTACAGGGCCACGCGTTCGCATGGGTGACGTGGGCGCGTGGGAGGCATTTTTACCACATGATGCGGATGCGTCAGCGACGCGGTCGCGTGGATCAATTTGTGCCAAAGGCACGCCTCCAGCCACGCTCTCGCGTGACTCTCTGTTCAATTCTCTTTTCTTCAAAACGTGCTGGTGACGCGGACGCGTCAGCGACGCTGCCGCGTCGCGTGCGTGTTTTTTTTTTAATAATGCAATGCTAATATGAATGTTATGCATGATTCCAGGTCCAATCGAAACTCAAAAACAAACAAAACAGACTAGAATTAAAACTAAAAAAGGGACGATCATACCATGGTGGGTTGTCTCCCACCTAGCACTTTTAGTTAAAGTCCTTAAGTTGGACATTTGGTGAGCTCCCTGTTATGGTGGCTTGTGCTTGAACTCGTCTTGAAACTTCCACCAATGTTTGGACTTCCAATAAGCTCTATCAATACCAAGTAAATTCCTCAAGCTTTGATGGAGTTCTTCACAAGCTTTGAGCTCCCAAAATTGATCCTCATATATTCCTGGATCCCAAATCTTGTTTCTACACCCGTCTTCAAGTTGATTATCATGATTCCATCTGGGTGGTTCAGCCTTAGAATTCTCACTGAAGCGTCTAAACAACTTCCCAGACCCATTCAATTGAGCTCTACACCAACCTTTGCGTTTAAACTTAAAGCTTCCAACCATAATGAACCTTGCAGGACAATTCTTACCACTGACCATCTTCCTCTTACTCTTAATGCCATAAAGAGCTCTAAGTTGACCATCCGTCTCCAGTAGCCCATATTCAACTGGGAAGGTAAAGGTGAAGGATAAGAATTTTACCCACTTGAACGTTGTGTTGGACGGTAATGGCCTTGGGAGAGGTGTTTCTAATGAACTTGCAAGCTCCACTCCCTTGTGCTCTTCTCTAACAACTTCCACCTCCTTGTAAGCTTCTTCAATTTCAACCTCTTCCTCTTGGTAGCTTTCTTCTAATTCAATCTCCTCTTCACTACTTTCCAAGGGCATGGGAAGTTGTGCTTCTTCTTCTTGAATCTCCATCTCTTGATCGACTTCTTCCAAGTCCTTTACCAACCATGACATGCCTTGTAGGTTGTACACCCTCGTCAACATCAAATGCAACCGTCTTGGAAGGAGGTTCTATAACCTGACTTTCCCATGGAGGTTCAGCATCTCCTAAATCTTCAACCATTTTTTCCTCTGCAACTATTATGGCTTCCTCCACTTGTTCCAATACAAAGCCATGTTCCTCATTGTCCACCGAATTTTCTAGGGTCTCCTTCATGCTACGCTCTTCTTTTGATTTTCCACATGCAACCATGGGAGTACTTTGAGTACTCAGATGTTGGGAAGCTATTATATTTACTACCTCGGTTAAGGCAGTAGTGAGTTCCAGTACGCCCATTTGCATCTTCGCTTGCCCTTGAAGAAGAACACGAAGGGTGTCATCCATTGGAGATTGGGGTGGATATGAGGGTTCATTGGTTGGGAGAGAGGGCTCATAATACGGAGGTGGTTCTTCTTGATAAGGATATGGAGATGGTGAATATTAAGGTGGTGGTTCTAGGGAGTAAGTGGATTGGAGTTGGGGTGGATATGGGTTAGGGTCATCTGGAGGTGTTTGGTTGTAAGGGGCTTGTGAGTATGGTGGTTCAAAGCTATGTTGAGGAGGTGGGTCATAGGTATATGATGGGGGTCCACCATATCTATTGTCTTGGTATGCACCTCAGAATGGCTCTTGACTATAGCAGTTAGGTGGGTGTTGGTTGTTGCGAAAGGGTCCACTATAACAATTGTTTTGGCATGCATTGTAGGATGGTCTTTGTCTGTGATATTGTGGAAGGTGTTGCTGCCAGAAGGGTTGATCAGATCCTCGTGGCTCCTTCCATCTCTAATTGTTTTGACTTTGATGCATGTTCCTGTTATAATTTCCATTCCTTGCAACAACATTGGAACCAAACTCAAAGCGACGGGGATGAGAACTCATAGTAACTAAAAAAAATTAAAAAAAATAAATAAACAAGCAAAGAAAAATAAAATAAAATTAAATAAATAAGAGAAAAGATTTGAAATTTGAAAATTGAAATTTGAAATTTGAAATTTGAATTTGAAATAAGAGAAGATAAGATTTTTAAAAAAGATATCATTTTTTTGAAAAAATTTGAATTTTGAAATTTAAAACTAAGATAAGATAAGATGAAAAAAATTTTAAAATAAAAATCTGAATATTTTTTTTCGAAAAAATCAATTTAAAAGTAAATATTTACAATAACCAATAATAAGGCACACGTTTGCAATTTTCCGGTAACGGCGCCATTTTTGAAAGAGCGAAACTCTCGCGCGATCTAGAATTTTCTAAAAATAAATTCCCGTTGTGAGTATAGCTTCTAGACCGACAAGAATTCCTTCCTTACAAAAGTTTTGTTTATCACTTAAGCAAACCCAATAAAATTGATAACCGAGTATTCAAATCTCGGGTCGTCTTCTCAAGGAATTGCAGGGAAGTATGATTTATTATTGGTTATGGAAAAGGTAGAATTTTGGGTTAAAATAAAGAACAAGTAATTTAAATGGCAGGGAAAATAAATTAATGATTAATAAAACTCTTGGCAAGGTATGAAAATTCGGAAGTCCTATCCTAGTTATCCTTATCGATGGTGATGAGAATTGAGTTTTAATCCCACTTAGTTAACCTTTACTAGAACAAAGGAAAGTCAAGTGGACTAATTAGTCTGATCCTCAAGTCCTAGCCAACTCCTAAGGAAAGACTAGAGTTAGTGGAATTCAATTCAATTAGCAAAAATAACAATTATCAACCACGATGAGTTTGATAACTCAAGAGTTTCCAGTTAATCAATTAAAGCCAAGAATATAAAAAGCTAAATATAAATCATAAATCTGAAGTACCTCAAATTATATTAAATAAAACATTCAAATATAAATACGAAGAATTCATAAGCCAAATTGGTAACATGAGTCAGATACGAATAAAAGCATTAGAATAAATAAAAATATAAAAGAAATATTGAACCTGAGAAGAAGTTGAAATAATAAGTTGAAATAATAAGAAATTCTAATTCCTTTAAGAGGAATCCTAATCCTAAATCCTAAATCCTAAGAGAGAGGAGAGAACCTCTCTCTCTAAAAACTACATCTAAATTCTAAAACTATGTATGAATGTATGTTGTATGAGTTGTCTGATGAATGGATGCATTTTCCCACTTTATAGCCTCTAATCTGTGTTTTCTGGACCGAGAACTGGGTCAGAAACAGCCCAGAATTCGCTAGTTTCGAATTCAAACACGCTGGTTTTTTCGCCACTGCGACACGTCCGCGTGGATCACACGTTCGCGTTACTTATCATCAGGGAAACTATGGAAAATTATATATCAAATGAAGCCCTGGACGTTAGCTTTCCAACGCAACTGAAACCGCATCATTTGGACCTCTGTAGTTCAAGTTATGGTCATTTTAGTGCTAGAGGGTCAAGCTGACAACTTTGCAGTTCCTTCAACTTCTTGTATTCCTTCCACTTTTGCATGCTTCCTTTCCATCCTCTAAGCCATTCCTGCCCTGTAATCTCTGAAGACACTTAACACACATATCAAGGCATCAAATGGTAATAAGAGAAGATTAATATTAGCAAATATAAGGCCAAAGAAGCATGTTTTCAATCATAGCACAAAATCAGGAAGAGAAACGTAAACTCATGCAAATCATATGAATAAGTGTATGAAAGATTGATAAAATCCACTCAATTGAGCACAAGATAAATCATAAAATAGTAGTTTATCATTGACACCATCATGTTTCCTGATTCTGTTGCCTTGTGCAATGCAACCTACGTCCAGTCTCCAGCACAACTGTGGTAGAATTTCCACTATAGTTAATGTATTACATACACCAATTCCACAAGATTGACTCAATCCTTTCACACTCAAGTTCTAACCTAACTTGACTTGGTTATGCTAATACCTAACTCTTCACTCTTAGTGCTAACCCAACTAAGAAAGGGGTACCTCACAGGTACAAGATACAAGGCACAGACTTAACCTAAAGAAATCTGAAATAACTCTAGGCTTTTCACTCATGTGTATCTCTCTGCCTTTTTTCTCTCTTAGGCTCTTTCAATGACTCTCTCATTCAGCCTTTTACCTCAAGAAATTACAGAAAGATAAACATTAAAAAAAATTACAATCTGTAAAACATGAAGGAGATTGATGCTTCAACAGTCTTTTTGCTATGTGATAAACCAGATTTGCTAGCCTCTGATTCAGTTCTTCATTCTGGCAAAATGCTCATTTGACTAGGAAGCACTGTCCAAGTAGATGAAATTCTTCAAAGAGCTCTTCTTAGAACATACACCTCAAGAATACTGGTTTTCTCTCCTTGGCTTCTGAATGGTGAACCAACTTCTTTTGTATCTCCTTGCATGTTGCTGTGTTGCTCTCCCTAGGTCAACTCTCGAGCTTTGTACTTCACCAACTCACCTCATCACCTTTTTCCCATTAATCATCAAAATAGGAACTTTGGTTCTGACCTTCTCTTGTTGACCGAAAGCCACAGAACAGTAGAAATAGATAACTTCAATGGTAAACCTAGATCTTGGCTATTGAAAAACAACTTGGTCCCCAAGACACACTTATGACCGTAGATGCATAGTAGTGAAGAGCAGAGATCATCTTTCCCATGTAACCCATAATGGATAGGCAGAACATTGAAGATGAAGAAAAGAAGATATGATGCATGTATAAGGAAATGAAATCACCTTTTAGCTTCTGACTTCTTGATGCAGTTTAATGTGGGTGATTAGACTTCAACCTTTTGTTTAACCTTCTCTTTCTTGCTTCTTTGGTGAACAACTTAGGGAATAAGCTTTCTTTTTTCTTTTTCTGAGTTCTGACTGAATAGGAAAAATTGTACGTTGCTTTTGGTGAGATTAAATTGGAAGGATTTGAATGATAAAAGCAATCGGGCTTAGATCGGGTTTGATTTGCTTAGCTCGTCTTATT
Organism: Arachis hypogaea; assembly: GCF_003086295.3. Classification (NCBI taxonomy): domain Eukaryota; kingdom Viridiplantae; phylum Streptophyta; class Magnoliopsida; order Fabales; family Fabaceae; genus Arachis; species Arachis hypogaea. Next base: position 49,902,203 of record NC_092053.1, read on the forward strand.
CATTTTGCTTTACTCCTTGGAGAATTCAGCTTGAGAGGGATGACTTGGGCTTGGATTATATTCACTTACCATTCAGCCCTTTTTGAATTCCTTGCTCAATCAATTTGGCTTTAAGTGAGTTATAGCTTGTTTATGTTTCTGGTTTGATTTCCATCCTATTGGGCTGCTTCTTTCTTTCTTTTTGGCCTGTAACAATTAACCAAAATCAATTAAAACTAATTGGATAATTAGCCCAATAATCTAACGTTTATCATCATCAATTATGTTAGTTAATTTCTTAACTCAACAGAGTTTTATGCTAACATGACATACCATGAGGGTAGTGTTCAGTCTTATGTCAAGGGCAGAGACATTGTGCTAAATAATGAAACCATCAGTGATTCACTAAAATACACTGATGTTGGGGCTTGTGCTTATACTTTTGTTAAGTGGGATGAAGGAGTTGGTATCTCTTTAATAATGCTTTGGCTCATATCTGTGAACATGTTTCCTTGATTGATGGCATTACCCCTACTCACAAAGCCCTAGGATATGAACGTGCTCAGTTGCACCGAATTGTGAATCACATCATACTTCCTTAAAATGGTTCATATCAAAGAGTATCTTATACTGACACTCTTGTTTTGTATTCCCTACTCACTAAAACAGAAATTTCTTTTGCTTATTTGATGGTAAGATACATATTTGACTCTGTTAGAAGTGAGAAAGACAAAGCCCTTTCTTATGGCATGTTTCTAACTTGTATTTTTGGCATTTTGGTGTTGACTTGTCCAATGAGGATTATGAAAATAGACATTCATATCTAAAGAGAGGTGGTGCAGTGAAACAGCAAAAAGGACTAACTTGTTCTGAGAGAGTGGTTCTAGATGATGAAGATGATGAGTTCATTCTTGAGGAATCCCTCCTCCTTCCACTGAGGGCACTTCCATCTCCTCTGGACAAAAATCTGCTCTATTTAATCTTGTTCGAGATGTAGTCCAAGAGTTTGTCTTCCAATCCAATCACATGATTGCCATGAGTAAGGAACAAAGGAAGCTAGCAAGCAAGCATGAGAATTTTCTCCGAAAATCAAAGGATAGAGTGGCTGTATTCATGAAGTTCATTAATAATATTCAACAAGATGAAGATCATGCCACTGATGCTGAAGAGGAAGCTAATTCGGAGGGAACTGGTTCAGATGCCTAGATTTGTCTCATGAAGCTGCTGCTCTCTCCTCACTTTTTGTCTCATGAAAATTGTTTCTCTTGTGTTTTTTTAACTACTTTCTGTTATTTTGGATGACTGTAATACTTTAACTACTGCTGCATTCACTTTAAATTAATTTGGTATTTTAGACTGTGCATTAACATTTTTTGCAGGTTATATGGTGCGGTTTTTACTTGAATTTGCCTATTTTTCACCCTTGATGACAAAAGGGGGAGTAATAGAGCATGAGTAGCAGGATTGTGAATATTTGATTATTTTCTGGAATGTTAAATGTTGCTGCTATAATGTTGTTGGCATGAAAATTTGATTTGCAAATTTTGCTACTGCTGTGATTTTTTTGAAAACTGGAAACTTGCTTTTTATGACATGTTGAATATTGGGCTGGTTTGGTGTTGCTTGTTGTTTAAACTCCCTTAGTCAAAGTTGAATTATATGCAGCTCCTTATTGTACTCTCTATAAGTATAATGTAAACAGGAACAAAAAGAAGAGCATAAATCTAGGGGGAGCTACTCTTGAAAAGGAAAGGGGGAGCAACATAAAAGCAAATGACAAAAATCAAAGGGAGTTCCTAAACCTTACTCAAATTCATTTTTTTTATTGTTTTAATTATGTTTGTCATCAATGGACAGATTGTTGAGTTAAGAAATTAACTAAATTAATTAATGATGACAAACATTATTTTTGGGTAATTATCTAATTAATGTTAATTATTTTTTATTAAGTGTTGCAAGCCAAAAATCAATAAACAACAGTAGCCCAATTGGATAAAAATAAAAACAAGGCTGGTGGGCTACAAATCAATAGAAGCCCAAAGAAAACAAAGCAAGGAATCAACGGGCTGAAATAAAAAGATCCGATCCAAGCCCGATAGCAAGCAATTCCCCCTCTTTTGCTTTCACCAAAAGCAACGTTCACTTTTTCCCTCTTGGTAAGAAATCAGAGAAGTGAGAGAGAGCTTAGTTCCTAAGCTAGTCACTGAAGAAGAAAGAAAGAGAAGGTTAAGTAAGAAAGGTTGAGGTCTAATCAAACCAAATCAAACCAAATCAAGCTAAGGTAGATGTCAAAGGTAACATATTTCCTCTTGCATGCATTTTGCTTTCTTCTCCTCTTCCCAACTCTCTGCCAGTCCGAAATGGGATACATGAGAAAGATAATCTCTTTTCTACAATGTTGTGCATCTACGGTCATATGTGTGTCTTAGGGACCTAGTGTTTCAATGGCCAAGATCTGGGTTTACCATTGAGAATATCTGTTTCTGCTGTCATGTGGCTTTCGGTCAACAAGAGAAGGTCAGAACCAAAGTTCCTATTTTGAGGATTATTGAAAAAAAATGAGATGGTGAGTTGGTGAAGCACAAAGCTCGAGAGTTGACCTAGGAGAGAGCAACTCAACAACATGCAAGGAGATACAAAAGAAGTTTTCTCACCATTTTGAAGCCAAGGAGAGATAACCAGTATTTTGAGGTTCATGTTCTAAGAAGAGTTCTTTGAAGAGGTTCAACAACTTGGACAGTGCTTCCTAGTCAAAAGAGCATTCCGCCAGAATGAGGAACTAAATCAGAGGCAAGCAAATCTAGTTTATCACATAGCAAAGAGGCTGTTGAAGTATCAATCTCCTTCATGTTCTACAGATTGTAATTTTCTTTTTAATGTTTATCTTTTTGTAATTTCTTCAAGTAAAAGGCTGAATGAGAGAGTCATTGAAAAAGCCTAAGAGTGGAAAAAGGCAGAGAGATACACATGAGTGAAAAGCCTAGAGTTATTTTAGATTTCTTTAGGTTGATTCTGTGTCTTGAATCTTGTACCAATGAGGTACCCCTTTCTTAGTTGGGTGAGCACTAAGAGTGAATAGTTAGGTATTAGCATAACCAAGTCAAGTTAGGTTAGAACTTGAGTGTGAAAGGATTGTGTCAATCATGTGGAATTGGTGTATGTAATACTTTAACTATAGTGGAAATTCCACCACTGTTGTGGTGGAGACTGGACGTAGGTTGCATTGTACGAGGCAACCGAACTAGGATACATGTCGGTGTCAGCTTCTTTTTTCCCTGCACTGTTCTATTTTCTGATATTCTTGAGACAAAATAAAATTGTCTCATAAATTTTCCGCTGCTGAGTTCAAACAGATTCAAATTGCAAGTTTGCTTTAAAAGGGTTATTTCATTAAAGTAAAAGAAGGTCATAGATTCAACCTCCCCTTCTCTAAGCCTTCTACAACCTTCACTCTGAATCATTCAAATTATTTCCAGTATCAAATTATTTCAAAATCAAATAAATACCAATATTAAATCTTTTTCCAAAATCAACCGACTCCAATAGCAAATCATTAACAACAACCAACCACACATCTTATACCATATACACAATCCATCAATAATTCATTCAGTTCATTCCTATCTTAAGGTCTTCTAGCCAAAGTTTTCATGTGACATTAAACATTAACTACGAGAAACCAAACCCATACCTTGATCGATTCCTCCTTAAGCTCAGAACACCTTAAAAACCTCTCATTTCACAAGCTCAAAGCTTTCAAACGTCAATTCCTCAAACTTAATCACCTAGATTTTGTTTCAATTCGCCCAATTAAACTTCAAATCAACAAGAACACAATCTAATTCACACTAATTATCATAGGATTCACTAATTCAATAATTCATTAGGGTTTAACAGTTTCTTACCTTACCCACGAATCAATTGGACAAAACCTAGTGATTATCCGCTGCTAGAGTTCACCTAAACCATCAAAATCATTCAATTCTTCAATACCCAAACCTTAAAATCACGAAATTTAGGAGAGAGATAATTGGGAAAGAAATAATAATTTCTTACCACTTTGTTCAGATAGAATTGAAGAGAATTTCGAGACAAACACGTGGTCGTTGACGGCTTGTCAATTGGAACTCCGAAATGAAAGTTATGGACGATTGAATTTTTGGAGACGTTAGGATTAGGTTTTATCGTGATTTTTCTTTCTCTACGTGCTTCCGGTGAAGCTATGGGCAAGAAAGGTTGGTAGTTAAGGTAATGTAAGTGGGCCTTGGGCTCGGTTTGGGCCGGTTTGACCGGTTCGGTTCGTTGGCCTAATTTTGGACAAAAATCTTTAAAATTAGTGTTAAAATTCATATTTTTAATGTTTCTACTTCTCTAAATTATAAAAATTGATATTCCTAATTTTTTAATAAAGATTAATTTATTGACGAATTATTTATTAATTTCGCAGAGTTTACACGCTGTACAAGAACCGCGTATATGGGATCGGGTCGTTCTTTGCCAGTAGCCTCCGCACATCCACATTGAGGCGTCGTCAGGCTCCACCACTAGTCGAGCCGTCGAGCCCAAGGAAAGTATGGATTTGAGGTTTGGTGCACGAATTGTGAATCACACTTTTCACAACGCGTACCACTAACCAGCAAGTGCACTGGGTCGTCCAAGTAATACCTCACGTGAGTAAGGGTCGAATCCCACGGAGATTGTTGGTTTGAAGCAATCTATGGTTATCTTGTAAATCTTAGTCAGGAAGTCAATTATGTTTATCAGTTGAATTGCGAATAAACAATAGAGCATGGATTAAAGGTTACTTGTTATGCAGTAATGGAGAATATGTTGGAGTTTTGGAGATGCTTTGTCTTCTGGATCTCTGCTTTCCTCTGTCTTCTTGTTCACGCACGCACGTCCTCCTATGGCAAGCTGTGTGTTGGTGGATCACCGTTGTCAATGGCTACCTTCCATCCTTCCAGTGAAAACTACGCTCACGCGCTCTGTCACAGCACGGCTAATCACCGGTTGGTTCTCGATCCGGTTGGAATAGGATTTACTATCCTTTTGCGTCTGTCACTAACGCCCAGCCTTCAAGAGTTTGAAGCTCGTCACAGTCATTCAATCCTTGAATCCTACTCGGAATACCACAGACAAGGTTTAGACTTTTCGGATTCTCATGAATGCCGCCATCAGTTCTAGCTTATACCACGGAGATTCTGGTTAAGAGATCTCAGAGATACTCATTCAATCGGATATAGAACGGAGGTGGTTGTCAGGCACACGTTCATGGTTTGAGGAAGGTGATGAATGTCACGGATCATCACCTTCATCACAGTTAAGCGCGAATGAACATCTTAGATAGGAACAAGCGTGTTTGAATGGAAAACAGAAATACTTGCATTAATTCATCGAGACACAGCAGAGCTCCTCACCCCCAACAATGGGGTTTAGAGACTCATGCTGTCAGAGAATACAAAGTTTAGATCTGAAATTGTCATGAGATACAAAATAAATCTCTAAAAGTTGTTTAAATACTAAACTAGTAGCCTAGGTTTACAAAAATTGGATAAACTATGATGGATGATGCAGAAATTCACTTCTGGGGCCCACTTCTGTGTGCTGGGGCCCACTTGGTGTGTGCTGGGGCTGAGACTTAAGCAATTCACGTGCAGAGGCCATTTGTGGAGTTGAACGCCAGTTTTTGTGCCAGTTTGGGCGTTCAACTCCAGTTTTTGATCCTTTTCTGGCGCTGGACGCCAGAATTGGGCAGAGGACTGGCGTTGAACGCCAGTTTACGTCATCTATTCTTGTGCAAAGTATGGACTATTATATATTGCTGGAAAGCCCTGGATGTCGAATTTCCAACGCAATTGGAAGCACGCCATTTCGAGTTCTGTAGCTCCAGAAAATCCACTTTGAGTGCAGGGAGGTCAGAATCCAACAGCATCAGCAGTCCTTTTTCAGCCTGAATCAGATTTTTGCTCAGCTCCTTCAATTTCAGCCAGAAAAATACCTGAAATTACAGAAAAACACACAACTCATAGTAAAGTCCAGAAATATGAATTTTTCCTAAAAACTAATAGAAATAGACTAAAAACTAACTAAAATATACTCAAAACTATATGAAATTATCCCCAAAAAGCGTATAAAATATCCGCTTATCACAACACCAAACTTAAACTGTTGCTTGTCCTCAAGCAACTAGACAAATAAAATAGAAGACTAATAGGTTGAGAAGCAATAATATCTCTGAGTTTTTGATTGAAGCTCAGATCCTAATTAGATGAGCGGGACTAGTAGCTTTTTGCTTCTGAACAGTTTTGGCATCTCACTTTATCCATTGAAGCTCAGAGTGATTGGCATCTATAGGAACTCAGAATTCAGATAGTGTTATTGATTCTCTTAGTTCAGTGTGATGATTCTTGAACACAGCTTCTTTATGAGTCTTGGCCGTGGCCCTAAGCACTTTGTTTTCCAGTATTACTACCGGATACATAAATGCCACAGACACATAACTGGGTGAACCTTTTCAGATTGTGACTCAGCTTTGCTAAAGTCCCCAATTAGAGGTGTCCAGAGTTCTTAAGCACACTCTTCTTTTTGCTTTGGACCTTGACTTTAACCGCTCAGTCTCAAGTTTTCACTTGACACCTGCACGCCACAAGCACATGGTTAGGGACAGCTTGGTTTAGCCGCTTAGACCAGGATTTTAGTCCTTTAGGCCCTCCTATCCACTGATGCTCAAAGCCTTGGGATCCTTTTTATTTGCTCTTGCCTTTTGGTTTTAAGAGCTTTTGGCTTTTTCTGCTTGCTTTTTTTTTTTTTTTTTGCAAGCTTTGTTCTTTGCTGCTTTTTCTTGCTTCAAGAATCATTTTTATGATTTTTCAGATTATCAATAACATGTCTCATGTTCATCATTCTTTCAAGAGCCAACATATTTAACAGTCTTAAACAACAAATTCAAAAGACATATGCACTGTTCAAGCATTCATTCAGAAGATAGAAAGCATTGCCACCACATTTAACCAATTAGAATTTCTTTTATTAAACTCGAAATTTTATTGCTTCTTATTCAAAAGATCTACTATTTTATTCATGTTTAATGATGATGAGAAAAATAAACTATAGCTTAATTGGAGATAAAATCAAATAGATACTAATTACTATTATATGACTTCTAAGGTAAACTTTTATAAGGACACTGTCACAGAGTTAAGGCAGAAATTGGAAATTAACAACCTTTATTCTGGGGGCACGGGGGTTCCTCTGATCCTTGGGATGCTTGGTACTACAAGAGAAGACTTTTGGCGCTTCAGTTCCCTTAAGTCACGCCCCTGCTTCTCTTGTTCTTTAAACATATAGGTCAGCATTTGACTGTGTTCCTTCTGTTGTTTTATTATTTGCTCCATAGCTTCCTGTATCTTGGTGACAGACGTCTCAAGATATTCCCAATATTCTGCTTGAGAAATCTCTGGGAGGAATTCCTGTGCTCTCTTCTTGATAGGATCCTCCTGTGCTTGTTGTCTCTCCATTGATGCTTTGGTGATTGACTTTTCAATTAAGATATATTCAGTTATTCCCATCTTGACTCCAGCGTCCTTGCAGAGCAGAGAAATCACGCTTGGATAAGCCAACCTGGCCTCTTTTGAATTTTTATTAGCAATCTTGTAGAGTTCAGTGGAAATCAGCTAATGAACCTCCACTTCCTTCCCCGTCATGATGCAATGAATCATCACTGCTCTTTTAACTGTGACTTCAGAACGGTTGCTAGTGGGCAACAGAGAACGCCCAATGAAGTCCAGCCATCCTCTGGCAACTGGTTTGAGATCCTCTCTCTTGAGTTGATTTGGGACGCCCTTTGTGTTGGTGGTCCACCTGGCTCCAGGGATACATATGTCCTCTAGAATCTTATCCAGGCCAATGTCTGCTCTCATCATCCTCCTGTTGAAGGAGTCTGGATCATCCTTTAGCTGAGGTAGCTTTAATATCTCTCTGATCTTGTTAGGGGTGGTATGAACAATCTTTCCCCTGACCATGGTCCGAAATTCGTAGCAGGCAGTTCCAGATAGTCTTTGCTTGTCAGTCTGCCACATATTAGCATAGAACTCCTGGACCATGTTCCCTCCTACTTTTGTTTCAGGATTAGCTAGGACTTCCCAGTTCCTGATTCGAATTTGCTCCCGGATCTCCGGATATTCGTCTTCTTTCAGATCGAATCTAACTTCCGGGATCACTGATCTCAGACCCATTACTTTAAGATAATGGTCTGAATGTTCTTTAGATAAGAACTTCCCTTGATTCCAAAGTGGTTTTGGAACGCTCTCTTTCTTGCCTCTTGGAGTGGATTGTTTTCCTTTGGGAGCCATGATCTTAGTGATCTCGGATAAACACACCAAACTTAGAGGTTTGCTTGTCCTCAAGCAAAAGAAAAGAAAGGAGAGGGATAGAAGGAGATCGAGGTGCACTTGTTGATGGAGGAGGGGGGAGGCTGAACCCAATTTTAAAGGGGTGGGGGTGGGTTTTCGAAAAATTGGAAGAGATAAGATAAAAAGATTGAGTTGAAAAAGATAAGATAGAAGATAGAGTTTAATTTTGAAAAGATATGATAGATTTTTGAAAAAGATAAATCTGAATTTTGAAAAAGATAATATGGATATTTGAAAAAGATATGGATTAGTTGAAAAGATTTTTGAGTGAAAAAGATAGATTTGTTTTCAGAAAAGATTTTGAAAAGGGTTGGATTGAATTTGGAAAGATGGATTTTTTGAAATTAAGGATTTTAGAAATCAGGATTCTTGACATGTTCATGTAAAAATCATGCATTGAAGCATAAAATTTGAAATTAGAATGGAAATACGTGTGGGATAAATGGATTTGGCTCCTCCCTGTCTTCCTGGCGTTTGAACGCCCAAACACTGCTTGTTTTGGGCGTTCAACGCCCAAATGCTGATCTCCTGGGCGTTCAGCGCCCAGTTGCTGCCATTACTGGCGTTCAACGCCCATTGGGTGCCTGTTTCTGGCGTTGAACGCCCAGATTGCTGCCCTTACTGGCGTTCAGCGCCCAGTGGATGCCCATTTTGGGCGCTGAACGCCCAAAATGCCCCTTTACTGGCGTTTTCTTGCCATTGAGCTTCCTATCTCTGTTTTGTGTGCAGATTCCTTCTATAATCCTGTAAACTTATACAAATGATTCTGTACCTTAGTGTCAGTGAACTTTATATAAACAAATAAAAATAAAAATAGGGCAAAAATGCTTTAGAGGATTGATGCCCCATGGCTGGGTTGCCTCCCAGCAAGCGCTTCTTTATTGTCTTTAGCTGGACCTTGCTGAGCTTTTAATCTAGCTTCAGCCTTGAGCATTCTTGCTCAATGTTGCCTTCAAGATAGTGCTTGATTCTCTGTCCATTGACAATGAACTTCTTATCAGAATCAATATCTTGAAGCTCCACATAACCATATGGTGACACACTTGTAATCACGTATGGTCCCCTTGATGACAAGTCATCCTAGCCTATTTTAGCTAGTCTTTTTCTTTTGTTTTCATTAGAATTATGCACTTTCTTGAGCTATAAGCAAGCTAATTGAGTAGATTTTCATGTTTCCCTTGATTGAACCAACCATATATGAATTCATGCCATTTCATGAGGTTTTATGCTATATTTGTTGCATATTATGAAAGATTGAATATCTCATGATTTTGAGCATAGCTTTGATGAGTTTGGTTGATTAATGATAGGTGAAGAAAGCTTGGAGAAAGGTTGAAGCAAAGAGGAATGGCTAGGAGTGAAGAGAGGACAATGGAATAAGTGAAATTGAACCAGGAAGCAAGAAGTTAGCCCCAACGTTAGCCCCCTAACTTGGAGGCTAACGTTGGAACTTGAAATTTCCTCCCTGGCCATCCCACGTTTGCGCCAACGTTAGCCCCCTAACTTGGAGGCTAACGTTGGCACATGAATTACAAAGGGAGAAGGGCCAACGTTAGCCCCAACGTTAGCCCCCTAACTTGGAGGCTAACGTTGGAACTTGAGAGTTTCTCCCCTGGGAACCAACGTTTGCGCCAACGTTAGCCCCCTAACTTGGAGGCTAACGTTGGCACATGAATTACAATGGGGAAGGAGCCAACGTTTGCGCCAACGTTAGCCCCCTAACTTGGAGGCTAACGTTGGCGCCACTAGCACCAAGGGAAGGCCAACGTTAGGGTCAAAGTTAGACCCCTAACGTTGGCACCAACGTCCAAACCAGAAAAATGTGCCAACTGATATGAAAAGTTGGAGCCAAAGTTTGGCTCAAACTTTTGGTCCAACTTTTGCTAACCTCAAAACCGGTTCAATTGGTTCACTTCGGTTCTTCTTCAAACTTCAAGAGCAATCAACCAAGGCCTCTTTCAACCCAATTCCACCAAGAGCAAAGGCCCAACTCAAGGCTTGAAGATCATTTGAAGAAAGTGTATAAATAGGATAGAATTCAAGTTCTTCGGGGAGCTTTCCTTTTGGAATTTTCATAATATTTTTCGGAGAGCTTTTGAACTTTAATTTCTTTGCTTTCATTGCTTTCAATTTCATTTACACTTGTCTTGGATCTTGGATTGGAGAATTGAAGAAATTCTGTTTCAATCTCAATCTTAGATCTCTTTGTTTCTTTACTGTTAATTGAATTCCATTTCCGGTTCATTACTCTTCATCTCTTTTCTTTGCAATTTACATTTTCCTTGCAATTGTTCTTGTTGGATCTAGGAAGGCATTGAGATCTAGACTTGGTTTTCTAGTCTCTGGGCCCTGAGATCTCAATTTTATATTCTCTGTTTCTTGCTTTTAATGTTCATTTACTTTACTGCTTCAAGATCCGGTTCAATCCCAATTCCTTTTCCCTCTTCTGTTTGATGCAATTTAGTTTTTCCTTGTTTAATTTCTGCAAATCCACATCCCAATCCCCTTTACATTTCAAGCAATTTACATTCCTTGCACTTTAAGATTCTGCAATTTACATTTCTTGCACTTTAAGTTTCTGCCATTTAATTTCTTGTTCTTTAAGTTTCAGCAATTTATTTCTTGTTCTCTTTACTTCAATGCAATTTAATTCTGCAAGTCACAAAACCATCAACCAAATCTTGATTCGCTTGACTAAATCAACCACTAAACTAAAATTGCTCAATCCTTCAATCCCTGTGGGATCGACCTCACTCCCGTGAGTTTTTATTACTTGATACGACCCGGTGCACTTGCCGGTTAGTTTTGGGTGTTTTGGGAGAAATTATTTTTCCTCCAAAATATCTCATCAAGTTTTTGGCGCCGTTGCCGGGGATTGATTAGATTGACAATGATTAAGTGAGGTGGTAATTTAGATCAAGCACTTTTTCGTTAATTTTGATTAACCCACTAACTGTTTGATTTTTTGCTTAAACTAACTAACACTTCAATCTGGCAGTAAATTGAAGTGTCACTAGTTTTGTGCATTTCTCATGTTCTGCTTGTATGTCAGGTACAGGAAGAACCATACCCAATTTTCATGAACAAGATGAAAGAACTCTCAGGAGGTTAAGAAGAGCTGAAAGAGGGAAAAACATTGTTGGAGAAGAGGAATCAGACGAAGAATTCCAAGAGATGGAGGAACATTTAACCAATCCACCAGGTGGAGAAGACAATAACAATGGCAACCCACCCCAGAGGAGAGTTTTGGCTTCCTACACCTTTGCAAATCCTAGACATTGTGGGAGCAGCATCTTGGCTCCAAATGTCAATGCTAACAATTTTGAACTCAAGCCACAACTCATCACTTTGGTTCAGAACAACTGCTCTTTTGGTGGAGGACCACTTGAGGACCCACACCAACATTTATCCACTTTCTTGAGGATATGCAACACTGTCAAAACTAATGGAGTGCCCCCTGACAGCTACAAGCTGATGCTATTTCCATTTTCTCTCAGGGACAAGGCCACTCAATGGTTGGAATCCTTTCCAAGGGACAGCATCAACAACTGGGATGATTTGGTAACTAAGTTCCTTGCAAAATTTTATCCACCTCAGAGGATTATAAGGTTAAAGGCTGAGGTACAAACATTTACACAAATGGAGGCCGAACCTATCTATGAGGCATGGGAGAGGTACAAGGCTCTGATCAGGAAATGTCCCCCTGCCATGTTTAATGAGTGGGAGAAGCTTCAAAACTTCTATGAAGGCTTAACACTAAAATCTCAGGAAGCTTTGGATCATTCAGCTGGAGGTTCCTTGCAACTCATGAAAACTGCAGAAGAGGCTCAAGAACTCATTGATATGGTGTCCAACAACCAATATTTCTTTGCTCATCAAAGAGGCCGCCAACCATCACAAAGGAGAGGAGTAATGGAGCTAGAAGGAGTGGATTCAATCCTGGCTCAAAACAAGATAATGCAGCAGCAAATTCAGCAACAATTTGAGCAAATGGCCAAGAGGATTGATAGTCTCCAAGTTGCAGCAGTCAACACTAGCCAACCATCAACCACATGGGGACAGAGTGAAGAAACTCAAGAAGAACAACAACAAGAGCAAGTACAGTATATGCACAACCAAGGACCAAATGAAGTGTATGGTGATACATACAATCCATCCTGGAAGAACCACCCAAACCTCAGATGGGGAGATAACCATGTCCAAAACCAACAACCATGGCAGAGGAACTCAAACCAACACAACCCAAGAAGTAACCAAAATCACAACCAGCAGACTAACCAAAACCCCTACAGAAAACCTCAAAACAACTACCCCAACCTCAACCAATACCAATCTAATAACCAATCCACCAACCAAAATGCCTACCATCCACCACCCACATCTCATAACCCACCTCAAATATCACCTGAAGCCCAAAGAATCACTCACTTGGAGGCCATGATAGACAAAATGTTGAAACACCAAGAAATGGTAGCCAAGAATCAGGAAGCCTCTATGAAGAGCCTAGAGAGACAGATGGGGCAACTCTCCAAGCAAGTATCTGTTGAGAGACCTTCAAACTCACTGCCCAGTGACACAATTCCAAATCCTAAGGAGGAATGCAAGGCAATACAATTAAGGAGTGGGAGAACATTGATGAGCAACAATGACACTACAAGGAAGCAAGCAGAGAACACCAAAGAACCAATGGAGGAGGAGAATCAAACAAAGGTAGATGAGGCTAAAGAGCAAGTTGTGATGCCAAACAAAGACACTGAGAAACTCAAAGAGAAGAACAACCAGCCACATAGCTCAAAGGAAGTAGCTCAGGGGCAGCAGCAAATAGGAAAAAGCATCACACCTCCACTGCCATATCCTCAGAGGTTTAACAAAGAGGTTAAAGACCAGCATTTTCACAAATTCCTTGAGATTTTTAAGAAGCTGGAAATCAATATTCCCTTAGCTGAAGCACTTGAACAAATGCCTCTATATTCCAAGTTTCTGAAGGATCTTATCAACAAGAAAAGAAGCTGGGATGAGAAAGAAACCATAATGATTGCTGAGGAATGCAGGGCCTTGATTCAAAAGGGGCTTCCTCCCAAGCTTGAGGACCCAGGAAGCTTCCTGTTGCCTTGCACCATTGGGAAATTGACAATCACTAAAGCAATGTGTGATCTCGGAGCAAGTATTAACTTAATATCATCCTCCTTGGTGAAAAAGCTGCATATAGAGGAGGTCAAACCAGTACAAATGTCTCTGGAGCTGGTAGACAAGTCAATGGTATACCCCAGGGGTGTAATTGAAAATCTTTTGGTCAAGGTGGACAGTTTTATATTCCCTGCTGATTTTGTGGTTCTAGAATCAAACAATGATGATGGTGACTCTGTTATACTGGGAAGGCCATTCTTGGCCACTGCTAGAGCTATCATAGACGTAGAGGAAGGGGAATTAACTCTCAGGATGCATGACCAGAGTGTTACTCTGAAGGTTTTACCAGAGGCACAAATTAGCAAGGAAAAGAAAGAATATATGAAAAATGACCAGGAAAGTCACAGCAACATCCCCATGCTAAGGATTGTGCAGACTGATGAAAAAGCCCAAGAGGATATTAGAGTACTGGCCACTAAGAAGAGAGGTCCCCAAGGAAAGCCTACAGCCAGAAAAGAAAGATCAACAAAAGGAAAGATGAAGCGCAGAAACAAAGAAAAAAGGGGCTGGAAGAATAGAAAGATTCCAACAGAGGGACTTTCTAAAGGTGACAAAGTGCAACTGATATATCAACAGTTGGGGGCAAATCAACAAACCAAGGATTACTACACTGTCAGCAACATACTATCATTAGAGCATGCTGAAATTGAACACCAGAGAACAAAGAAGAGGATCACGGTCAGGGGAGACAAATTGAGGCCCTACAAGCACCAACCACCATAAAAGAAAGCCTCAATGTCAAGCTAGTGACAATAAAAGAGCGCTCCATGGGAGGCAACCCATGCTTTAAGATTCATGTCATTTTACATTCAATAAATTATGATCACTTGATGCATGAATTCTTTTCTCTTTTCATGAACATGTCCATTTATTGCATGTACTATTTTGAAACATATACTAAGTTCGGTGTATCTTCAAGCACACTTAACCAAGATTACAAAGGATTTTGTTTCACATGCTTAAAATGTTTTGGTAGAGCATATGGCCAAACAGTAAGTTTGGTGTCCACATAGCTTCATGAAAATTTGAAACTCATGCATCAATAATCATACATTTGTTATTTTCCAAAACCTTATAAATAGAAAATTTTTTTTATTCGATAATGAAGGTATTAATTGTGATGTACCCTTTGACAAGAAACAAGTTTGGTGTTCATCAAATCTTGATGCACCGATTCAAGGATGCAATTAATCCTTCATGAAAAAAAAAAGAGAAAAAGAAAGTATGATGAAAACAATTCTTATGAACATTTAACATTTGAACTTCACCAATTGGAGGAAGAAACTCATTTTCTTTATACATTACTAAACACTAAGTTTGGTGTCCTCCAAAGAGAGTGTCACGGTTCACATGAGATAAGAATTGATAGTTCACATATTTTTACTAAAAAGAACAATATTGCTACGGTTAGATAAGACTAATGTATGTTGTCTTGTTGTGATGACTAGGAGGTCAAAGAATCTTCAATGAAAAAGACAAGACAAAGGAAAGCATAGCATAAGGACAAAATCCTATCACATGCTTCAAGGAAGAAATCTGCCACTCCTTGAGAATGATCACGACAAAGGCAAGGGAAGGAGCAAATTTTGTCTTCATTCATCCTTACATGCATACCTTTGATCTCCATAGTGTCTAATTGCATCCTAGCCCTTCATTGCTCATTTAAAAGCATACCACCTTCAAGCCATGCACATGACCGAATCACTCCTCAACATAACAAGCCTTGTGCAACCTTTCTTCTACTTTAAACTCCAACCACTTAAACTTCTCTTCATAACTTCTTGTCATAGCAAGTCCGGACCTCATCTCTTTTTCCTCCAAACACACATCAAACTCTCCAACATTCTTCACATTCCCTCTCAACCAACCAAGTGATCATGGCATCTTCCTCAAGAACCAAACGACGAAAAGGAAAAGATCCAATAGTGGAGGAAGAAACACATGAATATGACCAACGGAGGTTCAAGTCTTGGCATCATCAAATGCAAATTCAATGGATGAACGAGAAAAGAATCTATCCTGAAATTCCATTCATGTTGCCGGATGATGGATGTCAAGAAATGAAAAACAAAATCCGGAAGAGGAGATGGGAGGAACTTACATCACTAGTCACCCGAATTAACACCAATATCATAAGAGAGTTCTATGCAAATGTCCCAAGGCTTGACATGCGTGAGCCCCCAACGTACAAAAGCTATGTGCGAGGGGTGGAAGTAGACTTTAGCCCGGACGCAATCAAGAAAGTCTTGAAACTCAAGTCAGTCCGCTTTGATGAACCGGGATACCAACAAAGATTGACTGAGGATCAAGATTATGAGGAGATTGCGAGAGATATTTGTTTTGAGAACTCAGAATGGGAAAGAGATAACAAGAACAGATACAAGTTCCTGAAAAGATGTAACCTCACTCCGGAAGCAAAAGGATGGTATGAGTTGATGAAAAGGTCAATTCTGGGCACTATGAACACCTCAGAAGTTAATAGGGAGAGAGCCGTGATGCTGCATTGTATCATGGTGGGTGGAGAGATAAGAGTTCATGATATTCTTACAAGAGACATTCAAAAGATAGCTGAAAAGAATTCGGCCAGATCTTGGTTGTACTATCCGAGCACCATTTGGAGGTTGTGTGCAAGGGCTAAGGTTCCAATGGAAGAGGAGAATCCAATGTGGTTAAGCCAAGGCATGCCCATAACCATTGAACGGATGATGATGCCCCTTGAAGCACATCAAGGCCGAAGGCCACATGGAGGAAGGGAAGTAGAAGAACCAATGGAAGAAGATGAGGCACACATAGAAGAAGAGCCACAAGAGGAGGAGGAGCAGCCACACTTTTTCCCACATGGCAATATGGATATGACTCAAATGCAAGAAGCAATAGGGAGATTGTCTCAACAGTACACGAGAATCCAAGAGAGGCAAGAGGAATACCATTCTCTGTACATGCAAAACCAACAAGCACAAGAAGAAAGAGAGCTAAGAATAATAAACAAACAAAATGAATTCGAGTCAAGATTTCTTGCGATGCAAGAAGAACATGCCTTTCAATCTCATGAATCTTTTGGGAAGTTGGAACAAATGCAAGCTGAAAGTTTGAAGGCTTTCAAGGAGTTCACAACACTCCAAGAAGCAAGGTATGAAGTACAAGCCGATTACAACATCAATAGCCAAATCAAACTGAACTATATTGGAGAACATTTGCATAACATGGATTCGGCATTCCCAACTTTTGATGAATTCTTCAAAATGAGAAGTGAGAGAGAAGTGAGCAGAGCTATGAGACTCGAAGATAGAGTGGATGAGGCTATGAATAAGGCTGGCTTTTGGCAAGATCAACAGGCACCAAACAAGGATGGTGGGAACACTAGCAGCCAAGTGTATGAAAGGAGAAAGAAAAGGCATGACAAATGAAAGGTGGACTTGCTCCTTGTTCATCACTACAAAGAAAAAAACATGCATTCTATCTGTTCTAAGTTGTCTTTGCATTTCTAAGTAGTTCTTCTTAAAAGTCTTTGCATTATGTTAGTTTCTTTTAAAATAAGTAGGCTAGTTTATGTGTGTGCTTGTGTGTTTATTTTCACTTGACAAGAGGCATGTGTTGTCCCCTGCATCTTTAAATTCAATAAAAGAACAGTTTGAATGTGAAGCAAGATAGTCTCTGTTAGTTAGAAGTGAAATAAAAGTAAGTGGTGGTATATGTGTGATTGTATAATAGCTCACTTTTAGTGAATAAAGAGCTAGGATATCTCCTTCTAAGTAAAGAAGTGGCCTACTGTCTAGGAATCTCAATTGAATTAAATTCCTTGGTTAGAAAGAAAAACAAAAAAAAGGAAAGAAGAAAAAGAGATAGCCAAAAAGTGGCAGAATAAAAGAAAAACGAAAAGAAGCAAAGCTGGACACCAATAGCTTGAACCTTAGAATATATGCCTGTGGTGTCTTTGTATTAGGATCTGCTTGGATTATTAAGCTCTTTGGAGTGCATCAACACTTGGTGACTTGGGTTAACTAATCCGGGATCATCAGCTGAAAGTCCACTATCAAGAGCAACCTAACTACAAGGCATTTAGTAACCCAAAGAGGTGCTGGGCATCAATGTTTTAAGAAGGAATGTGAGCCAAGTGTCTATGGTGAATAATGTGTCAAGTATAAAGAAAAGAAAATGAACTTGCTACACATGACACTCAAATAAAGCTTATGCACAAAGTAATAGCCAAGGATAAAGGAATAATGAGAAGTCATAGCAGTATGTCACTTGAAGCTTGAAGGAGACTTTCTAGGCCTAGGAGTCAATAAGAAGTGAGTATTTGCATATCCACACAAAACCCCATGAACTATCAATAATACTCTGCTAGCATGAACTTCCTCTTCCATTTCATTCTTTCTTCTCAATAAATCTTTTCTTGCTTGGGGACAAGCAAGCTTTAAGTTTGGTGTTGTGATGACAAGTCATCCTAGCCTATTTTAGCTAGTCTTTTTCTTTTGTTTTCATTAGAATTATGCACTTTCTTGAGCTACAAGCAAGCTAATTGAGTAGAATTTCATGTTTCCCTTGATTGAACCAACCATATATGAATTCATGCCATTTCATGAGGTTTTATGCTATATTTGTTGCATATTATGAAAGATTGAATATCTCATGATTTTGAGCATAGCTTTGATGAGTTTGGTTGATTAATGATAGGTGAAGAAAGCTTGGAGAAAGGTTGAAGCAAAGAGGAATGGCTAGGAGTGAAGAGAGGACAATGGAATAAGTGAAATTGAACCAGGAAGCAAGAAGTTAGCCCCAACGTTAGCCCCCTAACTTGGAGGCTAACGTTGGAACTTGAAATTTCCTCCCTGGCCATCCCACGTTTGCACCAACGTTAGCCCCCTAACTTGGAGGCTAACGTTGGCACATGAATTACAAAGGGAGAAGGGCCAACGTTAGCCCCAACGTTAGCCTCCTAACTTGGAGGCTAACGTTGGAACTTGAGAGTTTCTCCCCTGGGCACCAACGTTTGCGCCAACGTTAGCCCCCTAACTTGGAGGCTAACGTTGGCACATGAATTACAATGGGGAAGGAGCCAACGTTTGCGCCAACGTTAGCCCCCTAACTTGGAGGCTAACGTTGGCGCCACTAGCACCAATGGAAGGCCAACGTTAGGGTCAAAGTTAGACCCCTAACGTTGGCACCAACGTCCACACCAGAAAAATGTGCCAACTGATATGAAAAGTTGGAGCCAAAGTTAGACCCCTAACTTTAGCTCAAACTTTTGGTCCAACTTTTGCTAACCTCAAAACCGGTTCAATTGGTTCACTTCGGTTCTTCTTCAAACTTCAAGAGCAATCAACCAAGGCCTCTTTCAACCCAATTCCACCAAGAGCAAAGGTCCAACTCAAGGCTTGAAGATCATTTGAAGAAAGTGTATAAATAGGATAGAATTCAAGTTCTTCGGGGAGCTTTCCTTTTGGAATTTTCATAATAGTTTTCGGAGAGCTTTTGAACTTTAATTTCTTTGCTTTCATTGCTTTTAATTTCATTTACACTTGTCTTGGATCTTGGATTGGAGAATTGAAGAAATTCTGTTTCAATCTCAATCTTGGATCTCTCTGTTTCTTTACTGTTAATTGAATTCCATTTCCGGTTCATTACTCTTCATCTCTTTTCTTTGCAATTTACATTTTCCTTGCAATTGTTCTTGTTGGATCTAGGAAGGCATTGAGATCTAGACTTGGTTTCCTAGTCTCTGGGCCCTGAGATCTCAATTTTATATTCTCTGTTTCTTGCTTTTAATGTTCATTTACTTTACTGCTTCAAGATCCGGTTCAATCCCAATTCCTTTTCCCTCTTCTGTTTGATGCAATTTAGTTTTTCCTTGTTTAATTTCTGCAAATCCACATCCCAATCCCCTTTACATTTCAAGCAATTTACATTCCTTGCACTTTAAGATTCTGCAATTTACATTTCTTGCACTTTAAGTTTCTGCCATTTAATTTCTTGTTCTTTAAGTTTCAGCAATTTATTTCTTGTTCTCTTTACTTCAATGCAATTTAATTCTGCAAGTCACAAAACCATCAACCAAATCTTGATTCGCTTGACTAAATCAACCACTAAACTAAAATTGCTCAATCCTTCAATCCCTGTGGGATCGACCTCACTCCCGTGAGTTTTTATTACTTGATACGACCCGGTGCACTTGCCGGTTAGTTTTGGGTGTTTTGGGAGAAATTATTTTTCCTCCAAAATATCTCATCACCCCTCCACCAGGATTTCAGTTTCCCGGGGAATAGCCTGAGTCTAGAGTTAAACAACAGGACCTTCTGTCCTGGTTCAAAGATTCTAGATGACAGCTTTCTGTCATGCCATTTTTTTTATTTTTCTTTATAAAGCTTGGCATTTTCGAAAGCTGTGAATCTGAATTCCTCTAGCTCATTTAGCTAGAGCAATCGTTTTTCTCCTGCTAATTTGGCATCAAAGTTTAGGAATCTGGTTGCCCAGTAGGCCTTATGTTCCAGTTCCACGGGCAAGTGGCATGCCTTACCATACACGAGTTGGTATGGAGAGGTCCCTATAGGGGTCTTGAATGCTGTTCTGTAAGCCCACAGAGCATCATCCAAGCTCCTTGCCCAATCCTTTCTACGGGTATTTACTGTCCGTTCCAGGATTCTCTTTAATTCTCTGTTAGAGACTTCAGCTTGCCCATTGGTTTGTGGATGATATGGGGTGGCCACTTTATGGCGAATTCCATACCGAACCATGGCAGAGTAAAGCTGTTTATTGCAGAAGTGAGTGCCCCCATCACTGATTAACACTCTAGGGACACCAAACCTGCTAAAGATATGTTTCTAGAGGAACTTCAGCACTGTTTTAGTATCATTGGTGGGTGTGGCAATAGCCTCAACCCATTTTGATACATAGTCAACTGCCACCAGAATATAAGTGTTTGAATATGATGGTGGAAAAGGTCCCATGAAGTCAATTCCCCATACGTCAAACAACTCAATTTCCAAGATTCCTTGTTGAGGCATGGCGTAACCATGAGGCAGATTACCAACTCTTTGGCAACTGTCACAATTACGTACAAACTCTCGGGAATCTTTATAGAGTGTGGGCCAATAGAAGCCACATTGGAGGACCTTGGTGGCTATTCGCTCACCTCCGAAATGGCCTCCATATTGAGATCCGTGGCAATGCCATAGGATTCTCTGTGCTTCCTCTTTGGGGACACACCTACGGATAATTCCGTCTGCACATCTCTTAAAGAGATAGGGTTCATCCCACAAGTAGTACTTTGCATCAGTAACTAATTTCTTCTTTTGTATTCTATTGTACTCCTTGGGTATGAACCTTGCAGCTTTATAGTTTGCAATATCGGCAAACCATGGTGCTTCCTGAATGGCAAATAGATGCTCATTAGGGAACGTCTCAGAGATCTCAAGAAAGGGGAGGGACGTCCCTTCCACTGGCTCTATCCGGGACAGATGATCAGCTACTTGGTTCTCTGTCCCTTTTCTGTCTCTTATTTCTATATCAAACTCTTGCAGAAGCAATACCCATCTGATGAGCATGGGTTTTGAATCCTGCTTTGTGAGTAGATACTTAAGAGCAGCATGGTCAGTGTACACAATCACCTTTGATCCTACTAAGTAGGATCTGAACTTGTCAATGGCGTAAACCACTGCAAGTAATTCCTTCTCTGTGGTTGTGTAATTTTTCTGGGCATCATTTAAAACGCGACTAGCATAATAAATGACATGCAGAAGCTTGTCATGCCTCTGTTCCAATACTGCACCAATGGCATGATCACTGGCATCACACATTAGCTCAAATGGTAATGTCCAGTCTGGTGCAGAAATAACTGGTGCTGTGACCAGCTTAGCTTTCAGTGTTTCAAACGCCTGCAGGCATGCTGTGTCAAACACAAATGGCGTGTCAGCAGCTAGCAGATTGCTTAGAGGTTTTGCGATTTTTGAAAAATCCTTTATAAACCTCCTACAGAATCCTGCATTTCCTAGAAAGCTTCTGATTGCCTTAACATTGGCAGGTGGTGGTAATTTTTCAATTACCTCTATTTTTGCTTGATCCACCTCTATTCCCTTGTTTGAGATTTTATGCCCAAGAACAATTCCTTCAGTCACCATGAAGTGACACTTTTCCCAGTTCAAAACTAGGTTGGTCTCTTGGCATCTTTTCAGAACAAGTTTCAAGTGATCAAGACAGGAGCTGAATGAGTCTCCATATACTGAGAAGTCATCCATGAAGACTTCCAGAAATTTTTCCACCATGTCAGAGAAAATAGAGAGCATGCATCTCTGGAAGGTTGCAGGCGCATTACATAACCCAAATGGCATCCTTCTATAAGCAAACACTCCAGATGGGCATGTGAATGCTGTTTTCTCTTGATCCTGGGGATCCACTGCAATCTGGTTATAGCCTGAATAGCCATCCAAAAAGTAGTAATAATCATGACCTGCTAGTCTCTCTAGCATCTGGTCTATGAATGGTAAAGGAAAATGATCCTTTCTGGTGGCTGTATTGAGCCTTCTGTAGTCAATACACATGCGCCACCCTGTAACTGTTCTTGTGGGAACCAGTTCATTTTTTTCATTATGAATCACTGTCATGCCTCCCTTTTTTGGGACGACTTGAACAGGGCTCACCCAGGGGCTATCAAAAATAGGATAAATAATCCCAGCCTCTAGTAACTTGGTGACCTCTTTCTGCACCACTTCCTTCATGGCTGGATTTAGCCGCCTCTGTGGTTGAACCACTGGTTTGGCATTGTCCTCCAATAGGATTTTGTGCATGCATCTAGCTAGGCTTATGCCCTTAAGGTCACCTATGGACCACCCAAGAGTTGTCTTGTGTGTCCTTAGCACTTGAATAAGTGCTTCCTCTTCCTGTGAATTTAAAGCAGAGCTTATGATCACTGGAAAAGTGTCATCTTCTCCCAGAAATGCATATTTCAAGGATGGTGGTAGTGGCTTGAGCTCGGGTTTAGGAGGTTTTTCCTCTTTCAGAAGAAAGTTCAGAGGCTCTTTCATGTCCTCTGAATCCTCCAAATAAGGCTGAACATCTTTAAAGATGTCTTCCAACTCTGATTTGAGACTCTCAGCCATGTTGATCTCTTCTACCAAAGAGTCAATGAGATCAACTTTCATGCAGTCTGTTGATGTGTCTGGATGCTGCATGGCTTTGACAGCGTTCAACTTAAACTCATCATCATTGACTCTCAGGGTTATTTCCCCCTGTTGGACATCAATGAGGGATCGTCCAGTTGCTAGGAAGGGTCTTCCTAGAATGAGAGTAGCACTCTTGTGCTCCTCCATTTCCAGCACAACAAAGTCAGTGGGAAAGGCGAATGGCCCAACTCTGACAATCATGTCCTCGATCACGCCTGATGGGTATTTAGTGGAACCATCAGCAAGTTGGAGACATATCCGGGTTGGTTTAACTTCTTCAGTTAAGCCAAGCTTCCTGATAGTGGATGCAGGTATCAGGTTGATGCTTGCCCCAAGATCGCATAAAGCTGTCTTGGTGCAATCACCTTCTAATATGCATGGTATCAGAAAACTCCCAGGGTCTTTAAGCTTTTCAGGAAAGCTTTTCAGAATGACTGCACTGCATTCTTCAGTGAGGAGAACTCTTTCTGTTTCTCTCCACTCCTTTTTATGACTCAAGATCTCTTTCATGAACTTGGCATAAGAAGGTATTTGCTCAAGTGCCTCTGCAAATGGAATCTTTATTTCAAGAGTCCTTAGATAATCTGCAAAGCGAGCAAATTGCTTATCCTGCTCCTCTTTCTGGAGTTTTTGAGGATAAGGTATCTTGGCTTTATATTCCTCAACCTTAGTGGTTAAAGAAGCCTTTTTAGAGGGGTTGTTATCAGCACTTGTGTGTGTCTGATCCCTCACTGGCAATTGAGTGCCAGAGTCAGAAGCTGGAGTGACGTTAGACGCCAGCTCACTGTCTGTTCCTGGCACCTGAACGCCAGAAGTGTACCCATTTTGGGCGTTCAACGCTGGATTCTGCCCCATTTGGGCGTTCAACGCCAGATTCTTGCCCATTTCTGGCGTTGAACGCCAATCCTGCCTTGTTTCTGGCGCTGAACGCCAGTTTTGGGCATGGTCTGGGCGTTCAGCGCCAGCCTTCCACCCATTTTCTGGCGTTTTAGTGCCAGAATTATTTTTCCCTGGGCTCTTACTGTCCTCAGGTGAATCTTTGGTGGGTTGCTCATTTCTTGAATTTTTGATGCCTTGAGGTGGGGTATTTAATGTTTTCCCACTTCTTAATTGAACTGCTTGGCATTCTTCTGCTATTTGCCTTGATAGCTGCTGCTTTGTTTGCTTAAACTGTTCGTCCATATGTATATTAGCTATCCTTGTCTCCTGTAGCCTGTCCTTGAATTCAGCTAGCTTCTTTGTTAGAAAATCCAATTGCTGATTGAATTCAGCAGCTTGTTTTACAGTACTGAATTCAGCAGTTACTGTTTTAACCTCTTCATTCATGGAAGGGTTGCTGCTTAGATACAGATGCTGATTCCTGGCAACTGTATCAATGAGCTCTTGAGCCTCTTCAATTGTCTTTCTCATGTGGATAGATCCACCAGCTGAGTAATCTAGAGACATCTGAGCTCCTTCTACAAGCCCATAGTAGAAGATGTCTAACTGAACCCACTCTGAAAATATTTCAGAGGGGCATTTTCGTAGCATCTCTCTGTATCTCTCCCAGGCATCATAAAGAGATTCGTTATCTCCTTGTTTAAAGCCTTGGATGTCCAGCCTTAGCTGTGTCATCCTTTTTGGAGGAAAATACTGATTCAGGAATTTTTCTGTCAGTTGTTTCCATGTTCTTATGCTGGCCTTAGGTTGGTTATTTAACCACCTCTTAGCTTGATCTTTTACAGCAAATGGAAACAGTAATAGTCTGTAGACATCCTGGTCTATTTCCTTATCATGTACTGTGTCAGCAATTTGTAGAAATTGTGCCAGAAACTCTGTAGGTTCTTCCTGTGGAAGACCAGAATACTGGCAACTTTGCTGCACCATGATAATGAGCTGAGGATTCAACTCAAAGCTACTAACTCCAATGGAGGGTATGCATATGCTACTCCCATATGAAGCAGTAGAGGGGTTAGAATATGACCCCAGAGTCCTCCTGGACTGTTCATTTCCACTTATGTCCATGATGGATATATGGATATGACTTGGACTGATTTACCTTTTTATTTATTTTATTTTATAAGAAGTAAATACTTAAATAAAATAAAATAACTAAAAAGAATTTGAATTTTGAAAAAAAAAATTTTATTTTTTTTATTTTTTTTATTTTTTTATTTTTTTTTTTATAATTTTCGAAAATTTGTTTTAAAAAAGGAGAGAAAAGATAATTTTGAATTTAGTGAGGAGAGAGAAAAACAATAAGATAGCACAAGATTTAAAAGTTTTTAGATCTAATGCTCCTTGTTTTTTTTTTTTTTTTGAAATTTTTGGAGGGAAAACACCAAGGAACACCAAACTTAAAATTTTTAGAAAACCACCAAAATTTTTGAAAACCCAAGGGAAATCAACAAGAAAACACCAAACTTAAAGTTTGGCACAAAATTTAATAGGGAAAATATTATTTATGAAAAAGAAGGTTTTGAAAAGAATATAAAAGACTCTAACCCAATTACCAAGAACACAGATTAACGCTCTAGCCAAATGAGTTATGAAAATTTTCGAAAATTTTAAGAAAAATCAACAAGAAAACACCAAACTTAAAGTTTGGCACAGGATTTAATAGAAAAATTATTTTTGAAAAAGGTTTTTAAAAAATATGATAGCCAATTACCATGAACATAAACACCACGTTCTAACTAACTGAGCTATAAATTTAAAGTGTTTTAACAAGGGATAAATAATAAAAGACTCTAAACCAAAAAAAAGAAAGATTTTTCCTAATCTAAGCAACAAAATAAACCGTTAGTTGTCCAAACACGAACAATCCCCGGCAACGGCACCAAAAACTTGGTGCACGAATTGTGAATCACACTTTTCACAACGCGTACCACTAACCAGCAAGTGCACTGGGTCGTCCAAGTAATACCTCACGTGAGTAAGGGTCGAATCCCACGGAGATTGTTGGTTTGAAGCAATCTATGGTTATCTTGTAAATCTTAGTCAGGAAGTCAATTATGTTTATCAGTTGAATTGCGAATAAACAATAGAGCATGGATTAAAGGTTACTTGTTATGCAGTAATGGAGAATATGTTGGAGTTTTGGAGATGCTTTGTCTTCTGGATCTCTGCTTTCCTCTGTCTTCTTGTTCACGCACGCACGTCCTCCTATGGCAAGCTGTGTGTTGGTGGATCACCGTTGTCAATGGCTACCTTCCATCCTTCCAGTGAAAACTACGCTCACGCGCTCTGTCACAGCACGGCTAATCACCGGTTGGTTCTCGATCCGGTTGGAATAGGATTTACTATCCTTTTGCGTCTGTCACTAACGCCCAGCCTTCAGGAGTTTGAAGCTCGTCACAGTCATTCAATCCTTGAATCCTACTCGAAATACCACAGACAAGGTTTAGACTTTCCGGATTCTCATGAATGCCGCCATCAGTTCTAGCTTATACCACGGAGATTCTGGTTAAGAAATCTCAGAGATACTCATTCAATCGGATATAGAACGGAGGTGGTTGTCAGGCACACGTTCATGGTTTGAGGAAGGTGATGAATGTCACGGATCATCACCTTCATCACAGTTAAGCGCGAATGAACATCTTAGATAGGAACAAGCGTGTTTGAATGGAAAACAGAAATACTTGCATTAATTCATCGAGACACAGCAGAGCTCCTCACCCCCAACAATGGGGTTTAGAGACTCATGCCATCAGAGAATACAAAGTTTAGATCTGAAATTGTCATGAGATACAAAATAAATCTCTAAAAGTTGTTTAAATACTAAACTAGTAGCCTAGGTTTACAAAAATTGGATAAACTATGATGGATGATGCAGAAATTCACTTCTGGGGCCCACTTCTGTGTGCTGGGGCCCACTTGGTGTGTGCTGGGGCTGAGACTTAAGCAATTCACGTGCAGAGGCCATTTGTGGAGTTGAACGCCAGTTTTTGTGCCAGTTTGGGCGTTCAACTCCAGTTTTTGATCCTTTTCTGGCGCTGGACGCCAGAATTGGGCAGAGGACTGGCGTTGAACGCCAGTTTACGTCGTCTATTCTTATGCAAAGTATGGACTATTATATATTGCTGGAAAGCCCTGGATGTCTACTTTCCAACGCAATTGGAAGCACGCCATTTCGAGTTCTGTAGCTCCAGAAAATCCACTTTGAGTGCAGGGAGGTCAGAATCCAACAGCATCAGCAGTCCTTTTTCAGCCTGAATCAGATTTTTGCTCAGCTCCTTCAATTTCAGCCAGAAAAATACCTGAAATTATAGAAAAACACACAACTCATAGTAAAGTCCAGAAATATGAATTTTTCCTAAAAACTAATTGAAATAGACTAAAAACTAACTAAAACATACTCAAAACTATATGAAATTATCCCCAAAAAGCGTATAAAATATCCGCTTATCAAGGTTGCAGGCACAGGAGCTCCAACGAAGCCTTCAGCAGCAGGCTCAGGAGCTTAACGATTATCGGAAGATGTATCAGGAGATCCTCACCTGCGTGACGTCTACTGATGAGTTCAGGCTAGAGTTCTGGGAGTCGGTGGAGTGGATGTATCATATGGAGGCTTAGATGGAGGTATACTAGGCTCAGATGCACGCTGCTGGCATCAACTTTTCCGGTGGCAGCGGTCTTGTTGATGGCATACAGACATCACCGCCTTCTGCACTGCTGACTCAGGGCCACAGGACTGACGACGACGACTACCTAGATCTATAGTTATTTGTTTTCTGTTTTATTTTTCATTGTACATATTTGATGTAGTTAACTTTTAATATATTTAAACAATGTATTATTTATTTTAATTAAATAACAATTTTTTATTATTTATGAATAAACTATTAATTGTGTGAAAAAATTAAATTAAAATTAAAATTGAACATTTATTTCTAATTAAAAAAATAAATAATTGAGATTACCATCAGAATTACTAATAAGAAAAATAAAAGATAACAAAAAGATAAGAATTCAAATTGAATAAAAAATACATTAAAATTAAAATAGAAATAAAAGGGATAGATTGAAATTGAATACAAAGAAAATCACTCTACTTTATATCCAATTTCTTGACGCAATAAGAAAGGGATTCCCCAACCTAACTTGTCTATGCCATAGTTTGGAAATTGAATCGAAGAGACTCCTCAACCTTCTACCCAATTCCACAATGCAACAAGAGAGAAACTTACTCAACCTCACTTGTCCATATCATGGTTTCATCACGAAACCAAAAGAGAATTTTCAAACCTCTAATCACTGAATACTACGACTAAAATAGCTAAGGAGGTATTTATAACTTCTTATTAGGTTAAAACAAAGAAAATTCTAAAGCCCACAAATATAAAACCCAATCTAGTAACTAAATAAACAAAAATAAAAATACATCAAAATAAACTAATAACTTTTGAATAATATTTGATCTCTTCATATCACGAACATTTGAAGTACGTATCAATTACCGTAGGATTAATCTGACGGTAACAGTGCGCAAAACAACATTTTTTTGGCGTTAACAATACTGTTAGAATAATCTGTCGATAACCAATTGATTTTTCGAGTTGATAACAGATAAAACATTATTTTATAATTTATATTATGTTTAATTGTGTGGTTTTATCAAATCTTTACCCACTTATTCATATGATTAGCATGTATTTACAATTCCTTCCCAAAATCACTCCATGGTTGAAAACTTGCTTCCTAGAGACTTTTAATTATGTATTTTAATTTTTCTTTATCCCATTCGATGCCGTGATCCGTGTGTTAAGTGTTTCAGGTTTCATAAGGCATGAATAACTTGGAAATTGGAGAGGAGGCTTGCAAAAATGGAAGGAACACAAGAAACTAAGGAGATGACCAGCAAGCAATGACGCGAGCACATGGCCACGCGAAATGGAGAACTTACAGCGACGCGAACGCGTGCCTGACGCAAACGCGTGGATTGGAGCCTGCACGAATGACGCAAACACGTGAACCATGCGAACGCGTGACAAGGAAAATCGCTGAATAACGCGAACGCGTGGACGACACGTACGCGTGACCTACGCGATCTGCAGAAATAACAGAATACACTGGGGGAGATTTCGGGCCGCATTTTGACCCAGTTTTCGGCCCAGAAACACAGACTAAACCTAGGGAACATGCAGAAACTCATTACGCATCCACACACATTCAGATTCATCATATTATGATTACTTCAGTTTTAGATCTGAACTTTTAGATTTGTGTTACATTGATAGTTTATGCTTTTGCTTGGCTTTTTGGATACTGAGAGTCATTACCTCCGTTGAAGACATTACTTTAGTTTGTTTCCTTATTCCCTTATTTTTAATTAGTTACTTATTGACTCTGTTCAGATAATTATGTTGCGTTTTGAATTTATTAATATATAGAATTATTTTTATTTTAATTAATTTTAATCCTCAATTTTATTTTATTTAATTATGTCTTCTCATATTTTTATGATTATTAATTCCATGCCAATGGAGTAGAACTTCCACTTGACATGGGTGTTGATTAAGAGGAGATACTTGAGTTGGAATGCTCAAGTGCTTGGTTAAACTGGACGTTGTTAGCTAATTCCATTCCTACTGACACTAGACCTCCCCAAGGGAGAGGACTAGGACTTGAGGGTAAGAGTTAGTCCAATCACCATACTTTCCCTTATTTAGTAAGGGGTAATCGAGTGAGAACAACAACCTTTTTACACCACACTTGAGAAGATCCCAACAGGGATAGAAGTTCTATTTAATTATTCCCCCAGTCAAGGCCTTTTATTTACAGTATCAATAATTATTCTTAATTTATTTTTATTGCTTTAATTTTTAATCATTTTAATTACTCATTACCAAAACTCAATTTTTCTGAAAACCCCTAGTTAATAAAATAGCACTCTTTCCTGCAACTCGTTGGGAGACGACCTGGGACTCATACTCCCAGTATTTTTATTTCTAAAATTTGTGACCACCCTTTTTAAATTGGGGAGGTGGATCTTAACTGTTTAAGAGCTATACGTGCAACGCTGTTCTCTTAATTGAAATCTCTTAATTGGTTAACTTCTGTCACGCATCAATTTTTGGCGCCGTTGCCGGGGGAGTTGCAATAGTGTGCTAAATTATTAATTAGTGTATATATTTTATTTTTATTTGCATATTTTATTTTTATTTCTGTTACCATGAGCTACATGTCTCTCTCATTGAATGACGTGTTCATTGCCTGATCCGAGTTTAGTCCCATTTGATCCTGAAATTGAAAGAACCCTTTCACATATTAGACGAACTCGACGTCGGTTAGCCTCTGAGGGTGGTGAAATGATTATTATCGATTCACCAGTCTCATCTGAGGGTGAATCTGAACCGCCATCAGAGAGCGAAACAAGCTCCTTTACTACTGATTCAGTTGATTCACGTGCAGATACCATGGCAGCACCTAGGAGAATTACCCTCCAGGAAGCTGGAGCCCTAGATTTTACACTGCAGCCGTATCAAGTGCATCACCCGACCGTAGCTGCAGATTTTCAACTAAAAACCGCACTGATCAACTTGATACCCAAGTTTCATAGCTTACTTGCTCAAGAGCCTATCAAGCACTTTAGGGATTTCCAGACAGCCTGTTCTACTGTTAGGCGTCATGGTGCAGATGAAACTTCTATTCTGTTAACCGCTTTCCCATTTTCTCTTGAGGGAAAGGCGAGGGAATGATATTACGCTCAGCCTGAAGTGACCGTTACTAACTGGGATACATTTAGAAGAGAATTTTTGGAAAAATACTTTCCATCTGAAGTTACTGATAGATTAAGGAAGGAGATTTCAATGATTATTCAGGGCGAATCCGAGACTCTCTACGAATATTGGGAGCGCTTCAATAATCTCCTGGATGCATGTCCCCATCACATGATTGATAAACTAGTATTGATAAGCTACTTCACTCAAGGCATGAACCCCCAAGATAAGACTACACTGGAAGGTGCCAGTAATGATTCTCTGAAAAAGTATAAAACCACAGATGAAGCATGGTAGCTGATCAGTGACTTAGCTGAGTCCACTAGGAATCACAGACAGAGGCGCAACCATCCCAAAGCTGTTGCAGAGATTTCCTCTAGCAAAGAGACTACTGCTCTCACCCAGAGTATATGTGAAATGACCAACCTACTGAAGCAGATGTAGTTAAATCAACAACAGGCACAACAAGCTCAGCCTTCACCACAACAAAGCCAACAGTTAGTTCCACAAAGAGTATGCAGAATCTGTGCTGATTATAGTCATTATACTGATGAATGTCCGCAGCTCCAGGAAGATAACACTGTGGCAGCCACTCACATCTTCTATGACCGCCCAAATCAAGGATACAATCAACAAGGTGGCAACTACAACCAAAGTGGCAACTATAACCATGGATGGCAGGACAACTCCAACCAAGGATGGAGAGATAATTCTAACCATGGCTGGAGGGATAATTTTAACAGAGGAGGCAGAGACAATAATAGAAACTAGAGGTGGAATAATAATAACAACAACAGACAGCAGAATCAGAATCAACCTTACAAAGCACCTCACCTAAGACAATCACAAGGAACCCAGCAAACCCAACAACAGGTTTCTCGGATTGCTTATTCTAATTCCTCATCAAATGACGAGATGCTCCGTTCTCTTGTACAAGGACAACAAGACATGCAGGCGCAGCTGAACTCTAGTTTAAATGGCTTGACTGCCACTTTACAAGCTCTCGTCTCCTGGATGGATTCCTCAC
Source organism: Arachis hypogaea (assembly GCF_003086295.3). Lineage (NCBI taxonomy): Eukaryota > Viridiplantae > Streptophyta > Magnoliopsida > Fabales > Fabaceae > Arachis > Arachis hypogaea. The sequence goes on from NC_092053.1 coordinate 49,933,665, forward strand.
TTAATTCCACACATCAACCTTCAAGCTCTAATGGAATTCCTTCTCAACCACTGCCCAATCCCAATGGTGGTATCAACGCCATCACTTTGAGGTCCAGAACCACATTACAGGAGAGGAACCATGAGAAGCCAAACCCACCAGAAAACGTGCCATCAGAGGATGTGGTGGAAGTGGAAGATGCTGAAAAGGAAGATGACATACAAGACATAGTTGAAGAAGAAGTAGTTCAACCACAGAATGAAACACCAAGGAATGCAGAGGCTACAATTTGCGCCAATCCTATTCCCTTTCCACAACTTTCAAGGAAGCCCAGAAAGCATATGGAACTTGATCCCAAAATGGTAGAAATATTCAAAAAGGTCGAGGTAACTGTTCCCCTTTTTTATGTTATTCAACAGGTACCTAAATACGCAAAGTTTCTAAAGGATTTGTGCATACATAAAGATAAAATTAATGAATTAGAAACTATTCCTTTAGGTAGTTCTATATCTGCTTTAATGGGAAATATACCTGAAAAATATAGTGATCTAGGTCCATGTGTGGTTAACTGTACCATTGGAGGTGTAAATTTTTCTGACTGCATGTGTGATTTAGGAGCATGTGTTAGTATAATGCTTTTGTCTATATATGATACTTTGAGACTCCCTCCCTTAAAAGGTCGGCAGCTCGTTTTATGTTAGCAGATAAAAGCATTATTACAGTTGTTGGAATTGCTGAAGATGTATTAGTGAGCATTAAGGGGCTCACATTTCTCATTGATTTCTACATCCTGGAAATGCCCCCTAATGACTCAGGAAGACCATCATCAATCCTGCTTGGAAGACCATTCCTGAAAACTTCAAAGTTCAAGCTGGATGCATTCTCAGGAACTTACTCCTTTGAGATAGATGGCAGAACAATGAGTTTCAGTTTAAACGAAGCTATGAAACATCCTCCGGAAGATCATTCTATCTTCCAGTGCGACATTATTGATGAAACTGTAGCTGAAGTTCACCAGGAAGAATAGGAAGAGAAGTACATAGAGCAAGGTCCAAGTGTGGGGACACTTTCTGAAAACAATGAGAAGACTTTACCATTATCACCAGCCCCGGATGATCTAGAGCGTAGCTATGAGCAGAAATTAGAATTAAAGCCCCTTCCTCCATACCTCAAGTATGCTTACCTTGAGGACAAGCAGAAGTTTCCAGTCATCATTGCAAGGAAACTCACTTCTCAACAGGAAGAATAGCTACTCAGTGTGCTGAGAAAACATAAGAAAGCAATTGGATGGAGCTTGGCGGATATAGTAGGCATTAGTCCTCAAGTTTGTGAGCACAGAATATTCTTAGAAGAGGGAGCAAAGCCTGTCCGTCAGCCTCAAAGAAGATTGAATCCCACCATCTTAGAAGTTGTCAAGAAAGAAGTAACCAGACTACTTGAAGCAGATATCATTTACCCCATCTCAGACAGTGAATGGGTCAGTCCAGTACAAGTGGTGCCCAAGAAGTCTGGAGTCACAACAGTAAGAAATGAGCATGGAGAGCTCTTGACAACTAGAGTGCAAAATTCATGGAGAGTTTGCATTAACTATAGGCGTCTCAACCAAGCCACTCACAAGGATCATTACCCCTTGTCATTCATTGATCAGATGCTTGATCACCTGTCAGGTAAATCCCATTACTGCTTCTTAGATGGTTATACAGGCTACTTTCAAATTCATATAGCTCCTGAAGATCAGGAAAAGACTACTTTTACAAGTCCTTTTGGGACTTATGCTTATAAAAGAATGCCCTTTGGCTTATGCAATGCACCAGCCACTTTTCAAAGATGTATGATGAGTCTTTTCTCTGATCTGATTAAGAACTGTATGGAAGTTTTTATGGATGATTTCAGCATATATAGAGATTCATTTAGCCTTTGCTTGGATAGTTTATCTAGAGTGTTAGACAGATGTGTTAGTACAAATCTTGTATTAAATTTTAAAAAATGTCACTTTATGGTCAAACAAGGAATTGTACTAGGACATGTTGTGTCTAATACTGGCATTTCTGTAGATCCAGCAAAGGTGGACGTTATTTCTAGTTTACCTTACTCCTCCTCCGTGAGGGAAGTCCATTCGTTCCTTGGCCATGCAGGTTTATAGGAGATTTATTAAGGACTTTAGTAAGGTAGCATTACCTTTATCCAGATTGCTGCAGAAGGAAATTGAGTTCAAGTTCAGTGAGGATTGTATGCAGGCATTTGATAAGCTGAAGACCGCCCTGACTCAAGTTCCCATTGTAAGAGGACCAGACTGGAGCCAGCCATTTGAAATTATGTGTGATGCTTCCAATCATGCAGTAGGAGCAGCGCTGGCTTAGCGCGAAGGTAAGGACCCTTTTGTAATCGCTTATGCATCTAAGACTTTAGATGCTGCTCAGTCTAATTACACTACTACTGAAAAAGAGCTTCTTGCTATTGTTTTTGCTCTGGATAAATTCTGAGCCTATTTACTTGGTAAGGTAGTAATGTACTCAGACCATGCAGCTCTAAAATTCTTATTAGCTAAAAAGGAGTCCAAACTAAGGCTAATACGTTGGATACTACTGCTGCAAGAATTTGATTTAGAAATTAAGGATAGGAGTGTTAACCAGAATCTAGTGGCAGACCACTTGAGTCGCCTTAAGCACATTAAGGGTAACTCCACTCCTATAAATGATAATTTCCCATTTGATAGCTTATAAGCAGTATCTGAAGTAGTTCATTGGTATGCACCTGTAGCTAATTATCTAGTTAGCCACACTTTTCCTCCAAATTTTACTAAGCACCAGAGAGACAAGCTGAAAAGCGAGTCCAAATATCATATATGGGATGATCCATATTTATGGAGGTGTGGTGCTGACCAGGTAATTAGACGGTGTGTGCCTCAATCAGAATTCCAGTCTATTTTAGAGGCTTGCCACTCATCTGAGAGTGAAGGACATTGTGGCCCTCAAAGAACAGCTAGAAAAATTCTAGACTGTGGATTCTAGTGGCCTACTCTTTTTAAAGATGCTGCTGAATTTTGTAAATCTTGTTCCCCATACCAAAGGTTTGGTAATATATCCAAGAGGTATGAGATACCTTAACAGATTATGCTTTTCTGTGAAAATTTTGACGTTTGGGGCATTGACTTCATGGGTCCGTTTCCAAATTCTAATGGATACTCTTATATACTGTTAGCCGTAGATTATGTTTCTAAATAGGTGGAAGCAATTCCTACCTGCACTAATGATGCTAACACTGTTGTTTCCTTTGTTAGAAGCCATATTATCTGTCGCTTTGGATCACCACGAGCAATCGTGAGTGATCAAGGCACCCATTTTTGTAATAGGAGACTAACATGATTACTGAAGAAGCATGGGATAATTCACAAAGTAGCAACAGCTTATCACCCCCAGACCAATGGGCAAGCAGAAGTCTCTAACAGAGAGATTAAACGTATTCTAGAGAAGATAGTAAAACCTCATAGGAAGGACTGGAGTGCCAGGCTACAAGATGCACTATAGGCATATAGAATAGCGTACAAGACACCCATTGGGATGAGCCCCTTCCGCTTGGTATACGGAAAGGCTTGCCACCTCCCCGTTGAGGTGGAACACAAGGCTTTCTGGGCTGTAAGAGAGTGCAACATGAATCTTACGAAAGCTGGTGCTGAAAGAAAGCTACAATTAGCAGAACTAGAGAACTTCCGCCTAGAAGCATATGACAACTCCAGGCGTTACAAGGAGAAAATGAAGGCTGTCCATGACAAGCACATTAAGAGGAAAGAATTTAGACCAGGGGAGTTAGTTCTACTATATAACTCCAGACTGAGGCTCATGCCAGGTAAACTGAGATCAAGATGGGAAGGTCCATACAGAGTAGAAAAGGTAGAGCCATACGGAGTTTTCCACCTGCGTCATCCTACTAGCTCCAAATTTCTAAAGGTCAATGGACATCGCCTAAAGTTTTATCATGGTGAGAAGATGAAGAATCAAAAGGAACTAGAGATCTTCCTCTTGGAAGACCTACCAAGAGAAGCAGAATAAGCCTAAAGAACGTCCAACTTAAGGACGTAAAAGCAAAGTGCTAGGTGGGAGACAACCCACCATGGTATGATCATTCCGTTTCAGTCTTAGTTTTATTTTTACTTTATTTTTATGATGTTAATGACTCTTCTCATCATCCCTGCATATAGTTGCATATAGTTTGCACGAGCATTCTACATATTTTATATATAAAAAAAAAACACGCATGCGACGTGGCAGCGTCGCTGACGCGTCCACATCACCAGTGCGTTTTGATGAAAAGAGAATTGGACAGAGAGTCACGTGAAAGCATGGCTGAAGGCATGCCTTAGGTACAAACATGCCCATGCGTCCGCGTCACCCACGCGAACGCGTGCCCTTAAAAATTGACGTAAAAGAGGTGTATGGCAGCAAGTTATGATAGAGTGGGGCTGGAGTAATGCTAGAAGCACCAGCCCTGTCACGCGACCGTGTGCCCCACGCATCCGCGTCATCCTCCAAACATGGCCATCCACGCGATCGCGTCACCCAAACATTTTGGCAAATTAAGTTTGAGACAGAGAGTTGCACGAATGCGTCGCTGCCCTCGCGCCATTCGCACAAATCAAGTCACGCGACCGCGTGACCCACGCGTTCGCGTCATTTGAAAAACATCACACACCATGCGACCGCGTGACTTACGCGTCCGCATCACATGCGGCAGACAGAATATCCAGATCAGCCAAAATATCTTATCTTTTCTTCGCCAAATCCTAATTTTTCCTTTCCTTTATTATTTCTTTCTTCCCCCTTCTTCTTTCTCTACTCAATCTCACTTCTTACTTTCTCCTCCCTTCTTTTTTACCACCATTATCAAGGTTTTTATTTTCCTCTCTCCCTCTTTACTTTTCCATTATTATTCTTATTTTTATTATGTTTTCTTCTTCTTTTCCTTTTTACTTTCTTTATCTATATTTTCTTTTTCTTTTTCTTTCTTTCTTTTATTCCTTTTAATTGGTGTTGGAAATTTAATTCGGTCTTTATTTTCTATATTTTGCTTATGGATTATCATGGATCTGTTTGACAATTAATATTACCTTTTAAAGAGTTACTTGCATATTCTATTTTATATTTTAAAAAACATATTTACCATGCATGCTATGTGTTTGTGAAAAAGCCCATATGGCATCATGTACTACTTTTATGTTATCCTACTACCTTAATGCCAGTTTTTCACATAACCTATTTTATATTTTATTGATTAAAATATTATTGTCAATACAAACAGATTGTTAGTTTGAATGATGTGGTAATCTAACTTGGACATTGCATGCTTGATCTATGCTACTCATGTCTTTGCCGGTATGCCAATAAACATCTTGCATTTAATTGCCATCACATGCACCTACTATATTACCTAAGATGAAGTTCTCACATGTAGTCTAGACCATGTGTTAACGACATCCTTCTTCCCCGTGCATTGATTATCACCCATAATGTTCGCTCCCTTGCTCGAACCCTTCGCTTTACATATTACTTTCTCTTTCCTTTTTCAGGATGGCCACCAAGAAAGGCAAGGAGAGAGCCACTCTCAAACCACCAGCAAGGAGAGGAACAAAAAGAGCATTAGTGGTAGAGCCATCTTCAACAGTAGTAAAGCTCTCAACAAAAAGAATCAAGAGGATCATCAAGGTCGATGAGAAAGAAAAAGCCTTCCCAGCAAAGGACACTGCGCGATTTTCTAACCGCTACTGTGAGCAGATGTTCCCCATCCTGGCAGAGAGGAATTACAACAATGAATACCTTCTCATCCTCCTGACCCGCATTACTGAATTTGTTGAGCTGCAAATTGAACGAAGACAATGAGGATTCCTACGGAGACAGCCACGGCAGGTTAATCTCTCATGGGTAGTAGAATTCTACTCTAACTTTCACATGTCAACCATGCAGTCTGTCTATGTCCGTCAGAAGTAAGTCCCCATAACTGAAAAGAACATTCAACAAGCTTTAGATCTTCCCCCTGCTGCAGAAGGATTGGACGCATTCAAGAAGCATCACTCAAGCGCCAGACATACCAATTTGACTGGGATGCCGTTCTCAGAGTTATAGCACAACCTGGCAGCAGATGGATCTACGGATACCATCGTTCCCGACCTAAGGGCATATCGGCTTCAGCACTTACCTTGGAGGCTCGAGTAAGGGCACAAATTATGTCTCACTACGTCTTTTCGAGCACTCACGAGTCCTCCTTCACTACAGATATGGTTGTTTTACTCTGGTGTATCCTTACAGACCAGCACCTAAACTTACCAAGACACATTCGGAATGCAATGGGACACGTACAAATTACGGACAACCTACCTTTTCCCGCCTTGGTTTCAAATCTCGTCTCAGCAGCCGGAGTCTCCTACAGAGCTGGAGACACCAAAGCCATACTTCCACGGGATGATCAGTACGTCCCTAATGGGAAATATATCAGACCACCAGCATCCACTACAAGCCAGCCTACAGAACCGGCTGAAGACATTCCTCCTTCAACACCACAAGTACCTATAACAAACTAACTGCTCCATCAGATACTTGAAAGGTTGGATTGGCAGGAACACAAAGCAAAGTTAAGAGAGCGCCGTAACAAGCGCCGATTCACATACCTCAAGGAGCTACTTATGGGAAACTACAAAGACCCAGACACCCCGGACTCCACTTCATTTACCAGCACAGGGAGCCACGACGGTCCCAATGGTGGAGATACTGCTACCATCCCCCTTTTGTTCCTGACAGATGGCACCGAGGACGGTGCAAAGCCTTAAGTGTGGGGAGGTCGGTCAGTACCTGACTTCCGGAGGTAATTTCTTTTCCTTAAACACCAGTAAAATAGGATATTTAGTTAATTTTTCTTTTGTAGAATAGGATAGATTGCATAGAAATAGGTTATTTACATGCATGTTCTACTTGATTGAAAATAATAAGTTTCTTCTAAGACCCTATTTTTGAAAATTTTCACTAATTTAAATCAAAACTTTTGTGTTAAAATTGTTTAAAGTTGTATTTGGAACATAGTTTAAAAAGCTAAGAACACACAACCTGTGAGATTTGAGCTTAATTACATGGTTATATTATTTAACCATAAATATTTTATTCTTGTGTGTTTACTTCTCTATGATTGTAATCTTATTTTGTTTCATCCTATATGTCCAATGTTTAATATGTTATATGCATGCGTATGATTGAGGCCATTATTTGTTTAGCTCACTTATCCCAAATAAGCCTACCCTTTAAATTACCTTTGTCAGCCACTTTGAGCCTTTTAATCCCATTTGTTCTATATTTTACCACATTACTAGCCTTAAGCGGAAAAACAATTAAATATCCCAATTGAATCTTTGGTTAGTTTAAGATAGAAATTGTGTGTTAATTGAGTATGGGAAGATTGTGGGAACAAGGGTTAACAAGGGAATGTGTCATGATAAAATAATGAGAATTTGGGTACCTACTCATGTGAAACTATAAAAATTAAAAAAATCCATGTGCATTGATAAGCTATATTTATTTTCATGTTCCAAAAAAATTTATATATTTAAATAAATATAAGGGGACAAAATTTCTCCAATTCTAAGTTAAGTTAAGTTCAGAGATCAATGAATATGTGATAAAAATTAAAAGAAAGTTAGTGCATGAGTATGTAATGCAAAAGTGAAAATTATGGGTAGCTAGGCATGATTCTAAAGTTATATAGAATATATGTATTTTAGGTGAAAGCTTAGGTTAATTAAAGATTCAATTTGTAGCTCTCTTAGCCATATATATATACCCTTACCCTTACCTTAGCCCTATTACAACCTTGAAAAGACCTCATGATGTTTGCATTGGTATGTTAAATATTGTTGATTGATTAGGTGAAGAACAAAATTTAGAAAGCATAATTAGAGAAGAGTAGAGTGATTACCCTATACACTTGAGAGACTAGAGTGCACATACACCATCAGTGAGGGTTCAACGCTTAAAATCTATGTTCCCTGCTTTCATGAGCTATCTTCTTGCATTTTTATCTGTTCTTACTGTATAAATTGAATTAGTGGAATTTGATTTATGATAAACCCCGATTTCGTGGTTTATCTTGCGCTTATTTTGGGGGATTTTATCAATATTTCTCACATTTATTCACAAGAATTGCATGGTTTTGTGTTCACTTCCCAATATTACTCTATGATGAAGAACATGCTTATTTTGCCTTGAAATTGCCATATTTTAATCCTCTTCTATTGCCATTCGATACCGTGATGTTTTTGTTGAGTAATTTTAGGAATTATAGGGTAGGAATGACTTAGGAGAGAGGGAGAAAGCATGTACAAAAAGGGAGGAATATGAAGAATTGAAGTCTTGGGAGCAGCAGCATCGGCGCGCCCACGCACTCCACGCGCACGCGTGGATGGGATTGGCTGGAAGTGACGCGAAAGGATGGACGCATCCGCGCAGATTGGAAGATTCCTATCGACGCGCACGCGCAACTGGCGCGCACGCGTAGGAAGCTGCACGTGACCTCATTAAGAGAAATCGTGCCTGGCGATTTCTGAGGCCAAGGAGGCCCAACTTCAAGCTGTTTCTATATGGAAAAGACCTAAGGATGCTAGGGGAAAAGAGAGAGATGACTCATTTTACACTAGGACACAATTTTAGCTAGTTTTAGGTTCTTTGGTTATTCTAGAGAGAGAAACCCTTGTTCCTTTCTAGATCTAGTTTTCATTTTGATCTTTCCTTGTTGATTTGTGAATTGGATCTTGTTAATTACAGTTTTAATTGTTCAATTTGAATTCCTTGTTACAATCTTGCTTACATTTAGTGATAGTTTTATGATTCTTGTCAATTGTCATTTTATACCCATTTCATGAATGTTGTGAATCTTGACTTGTTGATGTTACATTAATGATTTCTATGTTTAATCTTGTTGATTACTTAATTGTATGTTGATAATTGTTAGTGGGTATTTGTGGAATTCAATTTGATTTCTATTTTGAACATGTCTTTTATTAATGCTTACCAAGTGTTTGATGAATTGTTTACTTTGATTATGGAGTAGTCTTTTCCACTCTTGGCCTAGGTCAAGGGAATTGGGTAAACTTGAGTCATTGGGTCTAATAGATTTGATGATTTCGGAGCCCTTGGTGGTTAATTTGATACTCATTGACGCCAACCCACTACTAATTTAATTAGTAGGTAGGTTGGGACTTATGGGTTGATGTGGCCAAAGCCATTTGACATACCTCAAGTCTAGGGGTAGATTTCACGTACTTAAGACTTTGGGGGTAGACTTAATGAGCTTGGTTCCTCATAATTGTCAAGATATAGTTGTTGGACAAGGATTGTGATCCCAATTCCCATGCCTAGTCAAGAGTTGTTTTTATCATTCATATTTGAAAACCAATTTCCAATTTCAATTGCCTTAGTTATAGTTACTTATTTGGTTTAAGTAGAATTAAATAGAATATTGCTTGTTCATTGGAATTGCTTAAGTTTTGCTTAGGTGGTTGAATTAGTTTATTGCAATTTAAGATTACTTCCTTGTTAAGATTTCCATTTATTTTCATGCTCATAACTCACAATCCCGAATTTCTAACCAATGTCAAAGCACATGTTTGCCCATTCCTTGTGAGACGACCCGAGGTTTGAATACTTCGGTTATTTCTATTGGGGTTGAACTTGTGACAACTAAATCTCTCTTCTAAATTTGACCCCCCGAGGATTGTTGTTGGTAGAGCTATACTCACGACGAGGTGTTATTAAAGAGAAATCTACCAATACACCGCTGGGGCGTTCGTCAAATTTTTGGCGCCATTGCCGGGGAATGGTTGCAACATATGCCTTGATATTGGTTATGTGAATATGTGAATATTGTAGATATTTTGCTCTTTCAATACTTAGCTATAGTTTAGATTTCTTTTGCATTTGTACTATGACTTTCAAGTTTGATGACTCGGTCTCAACCGAATTCTAGCTTAGCCAACTTTGATCCCGAGATTGAAAGAACTTTGTTACACACTCGGCAAGCTAGAAGGCGATTGGACTACACGCCTAGTACTTCGGCCTCTCTTGAGGAAAACACCGAATCACTAGACGTTACCGAGAGTGACTTGGAGTCCGCTACTTCCTATTCTTCTGTTGGCACTACTAATACATCTTTGCATCCTACAGGTGAGCCACACATGACGGAGCCACGCCGGATCACTTTGCATGAGCAAGGAGCTCCGGATATCATACTTCAACCGTTACAAGCAAGGTATCCTAACCTTGATCCAAACTTTGAGTTGAAGAGTAGCTTGATAAATCTACTTCCTAAGTATTATGGGTTGCCGGGTCAAGACCCCATCCGACATTTGAAAGATTTTCATGTTGCTTGTTCTACGGCTCGAAGGTATGGAGCCGATGAGGTAGCCATCATGGTTTTTGCCTTTCCTTTTTCTCTTGAAACACAAGCAAAAACATGGTTCTATTCGCTACCGGATGATATTGTGACTAATTGGGATTTCTTGAGAAGAGAGTTTCTTGACAAATTCTTCCCACCGGAGAAGACCGAGTACATCCGGAAAGAGATTTCGGGCATAATGCAAAGAGACCAAGAGAGCATGTATGAGTATTGGTCTCGGTTCAAGAGGCTATTGGAGTCATGCCCACTCCACGGAATGACCACTCGCTTGCTCATTAGCTACTTTACCGGAGGTCTTTGTGCGAAAGATAGAAGATTGCTTATCGCCTCTAGTGGCGGATCCCTTTCGAAAAACAAGATGGAAGGAGAAGCTTGGGATTTGATAAAGGATGTCACCGAATCTACACAACACACAAGAGTGAGGAATAACCCCCTTAAGGGTGTGGTAGAACCGCCCCCTCCGAAGCAAGTCTAACCAAGGCACTTGGGGATATGACCACCATCCTTACACAAATTCAAAGAGATCAAAGGGAGTACTGCTCTATCAAGGCCATCCAAGCCCCTCCTCCGGTTGCTCAACTTGAAGGCCCTCCTAGGATTTGTGGTTTGTGCTCTAGCACCACACATTACACCAACCAATGCCATCAAATTCAAGAGGAACATGCCCTTGTGGTCGCCAATGTGAATTACAACAATCGCCCACCATACCCTCCTCAAGGTCAAAACAACTACCATCAAGGTAGTAATCAACATCAAGAGTGGAGAGACAATGCGCAAGGAAGCAATCAGAACCAAAGATGGAACAACCCTTCTTCTCATCACAACAACAACCAATCTTCATCCTAATACCACCATAATAACACCAACTACCAAGCCAACCAAAACCAAAATAACTACACCAAGTACCAAACACCACACCATAGACAACAAAACCAAACTCCTACATCTTCCAATAATCAAGTTGATGAGCTTAGAGCCGCTATGGAAAAACGAGATGAGATCAACAAGGCTCAATTCGAGGCCTTGAACACTCAATTGGCCAACCTCACCAACATGCTCTCAAAGATGAACATGTCAAGCCAACCACCAACTCCCAATAACAACACCACTCAACCCTCAAGTTCCTCCAACCTTCCATCACAACCCCAACCAAACCCAAGAGGCGGGCTCAATGCCATTACTCTACGGTCGGGAACTACATTGGAGGAGATACCCCCAAGAGTCATGGGAGAAATGCATGAGGAAGAGGTAGTTGTTGGAACTCCACATGAAGAAGAGGTGGTAGACAAAAGGCATGAGGAAGAAGGAGTAAACCTTAAGGAACCCAAGAGGAAAGCTATAGTTGATGAATCAATTCCTATTCCATTTCCTTCCATGGTGAAGAAAGCAAAGAAGACACTGGAATTTGATTTAGACATACTCCAAGTGTTCAAAAAGGTCGAGGTAACCATACCACTCCTTGACGCTATTCAACAAATCCCCAAGTATGCAAAATTTTTGAAAGACTTGTGTACTCACAAGGATAGAATAGGGGAATTGGAGACACTATCCTTGGGTAGCTCAATTTCTTCCCTGATGGAACCTATTCCAAGAAAATGTGGTGACCCTGGACCGTGCTTAGTGTCTTGTTGTATTGGTGGATACACTTTTCATGATTGTATGTGTGACTTGGGAGCTTGTGTTAGCATCATGCCGCTTTCCATCTATGTGCGGTTGAATTTAGCTCCATTGAAGAAATCGGCGACAAGGTTTGCCTTAGCCGATAAAAGTGTGATCACAGTAATAGGGATAGTTGAAGATGTACTTGTGGCAATTAAGGATTTGGTTTTTCCGGTTGACTTTTACATCCTTGAGATGCCTCCAACGGAAGGTAGAAGCTCATCCTCTGTCCCACTTGGTAGACCCTTCCTCAAAACCTCCAAGTTCAAGCTAGATGCCTTCACCGGTATATATTCCTTTGGGGTTGGATATAAGACTATCAAGTTCAATTTAGAGGAAGCCATGAAACATCCTCCCGAAGAACACTCTATGCTCCGATGCGATATAATTGATGAAGTGGTAGCGGAAGTACAAGAAGAAGATCATGATAAATTGTGCTACCCCACTGTTGAGGAGATGGATGACCAAGAGGATGAACCTAAAGAAGTTGTCAAGAATGAGTCCCATGAGCTTGATGAAAAGGAACCTCATCTTGAGGTAACAAGTGAACTGAAGCCCCTTCCCTCCCATCTGAAATATGCGTTCTTAGAAGACAACTGTGGGTTTCCAGTTATTATTGCTAGCGAGCTCTCAAGTGAAGAAGACGAAAAGCTCCTAGACATTCTAAGAAAGTACAAGAAAGCAATAGGATGGAGCCTTACGGATATTGTGGGAATTGACCCGCGTAAGTGCATGCATAGGATATTTCTCCAAGATGGAGCCAAGCCGATTCGGCAACCGCAAAGGAGGCTCAACCCAACCATCCTCGACATAGTGAAGAAAGAGGTCACCCGACTACTGGATGCGGATATCATATACCCTATTTCCGACAGTGAGTGGGTGAGCCCGGTTCAAGTTGTCCCCAAGAAGTCGGGCATCACAACGGTCAAGAAGGAAGACGGAGAAATGGTCACTAAAAGAGTACAAAATGCGTGGCGAGTATGTATTGACTACAGAAGATTAAACGCCGCCACACGGAAGGACCATTACCCCTTACCCTTCATCGATCAGATGCTAGACCGCTTGGCAGGTAAATCTCACTACTGTTTTCTTGATGGATTTACTGGATATTTTCAGATACATATTGCTCCTGAAGATCAGGAGAAGACCACGTTTACATGTCCGTTTGGCACCTTTGCCTATAAAAGGATGCCATTTGGACTGTGTAACGCACCCGCTACTTTTTAGAGGTGTATGATGAGTCTCTTCTCCGATCTAATGGAGAATTGTCTAGAAGTTTTTATGGACGACTTCAGCATTTATGGTATCTCATTCGATTGTTGTTTAGAGAGCTTGGCCAAGGTCCTAGCTAGATGTGTTGACACCAACCTTGTCTTAAATTTTGAAAAATGTCATTTTATGGTACGACAAGGCATAGTGTTAGGACATGTAGTCTCTAGTGAAGGCATTTCTGTGGACCCGGCCAAGGTCGATGTTGTCACTACTTTGCCTCACCCCTCATCCGTGAGGGAGGTCTGCTCATTTTTGGGACATGCAGGATTTTACAGGCGCTTTATCAAGGACCTCAGTAAGATTGCTTTGCCATTGTCGCGCCTACTCCAAAAAGATGTGGATTTTGAGTTTGACAGTGAATGTGTAAAAGCTTTTGAAGAGTTGAGGAAAGTTCTCACCATAGCGCCGATTGTGTGAGGCCCCAACTGGACGTTACCGTTTGAGATAATGTGCGATGCGTCAAACTATGCTATGGGTGCCGCGCTTGCACAGCGCGAGGGTAAACTTCCTTATGTCATTGCTTACTCTTCTAAGACACTAGATGCCGCACAATCCAACTATACCACTACCGAAAAAGAACTCTTAGCCATTGTTCATGCTTTAGATAAATTCAGATCTTATTTGCTAGGTTCAAAGATAGTGGTATACACGGATCATGCAGCTTTGAAGTACTTATTGACAAAGAATGAGTCAAAGCCTAGACTCATATGTTGGATCTTGCTTTTGCAAGAATTCGACATTGAGATTAGGGACCGGAGTGGATCTCAAAACCTGGTTGCGGATCACTTAAGCCACATTGAGAATTTAAAAACTGATCCATTTCTGATCAATGACTCATTCCCATTGGATAGTTTGCATGCTGTGTCGGCTAGTTTTCCTTGGTTTGCCCCAATGGCGAACTACTTGGTTGCAAGAATCTTCCCTCCCAACTTTTCGAAAAACCAAAGGGACAAGTTGAGGAGTGATTCCAAATACTATATTTGGGATGACCCTCACTTGTGGAAGAGAGGTGTAGACCAAGTAATCCGAAGGTGTGTCCCGGAATCCGAATTTCAACCAATTCTGGAAGCTTGTCACTTGTTCGACTGTGGTGGCCACTTTGGCCCACAAAGGACTGCTAAAAAAGTGTTGGATTGTGGATTCTGGTGGCCAACCTTATTCAAGGATGCTAACCGGTTATGTGTGTCTTGCCATTAGTGTCAGAAGTCAAGAAACACATCCCAAAAGGATGAAATGCCTCAGCAACCTATGTTGTTCTGTGAGATATTTGATGTATGGAGCATTGACTTTATGGGACCATTTTTTAACTCTAGTGGGTATCTCTACATTCTGTTAGCGATTGACGACGCCAATACCGTTGTTTCTTTCATTAGGAATCACATTGTATGCCGTTATGGGTCGTCACGAGCAATCGTGAGCGACCAAGGATCCCACTTTTGTAACAGGAAGGTAGAAGCATTGCTCAAGCGCTATGAAGTGTCGCATAAGGTTGCTACTACTTATCATCCGCAAACAAATGGGCAAGCAAAAGTGTCCAACCGGGAAATCAAAAGAATCTTGGAAAAAGTGGTCAATCCACAAAGAAAGGATTGGAGCCTCCGGTTAGGAGATGCACTATGGGCATACAGAACGGCCTACAAGACTCCGATAGGGATGAGTCCCTTCCGGATCGTCTATGGTAAGGCATGTCATCTTCCGGTGGAAATTGAGCATCGAGCATATTGGGCGGTAAAGCAGTGCAACATGGATTTAGCCAAGGCGGGTGAAGCTAGGAAGTTACAACTAGAAGAGCTTGAGTGTTTGAGGAACGAGTCATATGAGAATGCCCGAATTTACAAGGAAAAGACTAAAGCATTCCATGACCATCACATTCGGAAGAAGGACTTTAAAGAAGGAGATGAAGTCCTCCTCTACAACTCAAGGCTCCGATTTATGCCTGGCAAGCTCCGTTCTAGATGGGAAGGACCTTTTAAGGTGAAAGAAATGAAGCCCTACGGAGTGGTGGAATTGTTTGATCCCAAAAATGAAGCAACTTTCAAGGTGAATGGGCATAGAGTGAAGAAATATCATGGTTGCAAACCTCCAAGGGAGCTAGAGGTGTACATATTGGAGGATGCACCAGGTAGAGATGAAGCTTAAGAAGAGGACCGTCCAACTTAAGGACGTTAAAGAAAAGTGCTTGGTGGGAGGCACCCCACCGTGGTAAGATCTTCCTTGTTTATACCATCTTTAGTATCTTTAGTTCTTTGAATTTTATGATCTTTTGATGATTGATTGAGTGCTTAGGAATGCTAGCTTTGTTGATTCTGTTAGATAGGTAGAATGTTCATATAGATAGGTTGTGAAAAGAGATAAAGAAAACAAAATTTTTCTTTGAAAAAGGGCACCGACACGCAAGCGCACAGTGCGCGCACGCGCCGGTTGCGAATTCCCATTTTCAGGCCAAAAACCCGAGAATCAGGCCAACTTTGTGCCCAACTCGCGCCAGGCACCCACGCGTTCGCGTACATGCCGCCTGCGCGCACCATTGCCAGTTGACCATCGACGCGCAAGCGCACAGTGCGCGCGCGCGCCGATGGGGTTATGTGAAGTCTCTGGTACAAAAACTAGAGAGTTGTGCCAGGTTTGGGCCAACTTTGTGCCGAAACTGACGCGTCCGCGCGTAGTGCGCGCCCGCGCCAGCTGTAGGATACCACAAGCACGCGTCCGCGCATGGTGCGCGTCCGCGCGCATGCCTCCCTGGGTCACCCTGGTACAAAAACCAGAGACTTGAGACAGGTTTGTGCCACTTTTATGCCTGGGGCACAACTCCTCTTGCGCGTGCGCGCCACTGACGCGCACACGCCCTCAGCTAATACCTTCACCGACGCGTCAGCGCACCTTGCGCGCACGCGCCGGTTGCGCGAGTCAGTTTTATACTTCGCGCCGTTTCACTTCCTTTCTCACTCACACTTCTTTTTCTTTCTTAGTTCATTCTCCCACTCTCTCCATCATTTCTCTTCTCTTCTTCTTCTTACACAAACCACCACCATTGTCTCCGGCCACTCATCGGTGACAACCACCCTTTTCCGGTAGCGCTACACTTCTCCTATTTCCTCTCTCATCTTTGCAAAAGAAGATTCAACCTTGCTTTTTCATACTCTTCAAGGTTTAACTTCTTCCTTTCCTTTACTTCCACTTTTCCTTATGCTATTTCTTCTAAGTAGATGCTTCTTGTTGCCTTACTTAGTTTCTCTTTTACTTGATGATGATGTTTCTTGTTTTTGTTTGCTTATTTTCCCTCTCTTTTCTTTATTTCTCCATGGATGTTGAACTTGAACTTAATTTGCATTACTAGATCTTTTGTCACTCTTTTACCATTGTGTGATGTTTATGTGATGATTGATGTTCCATTTTGGGCTTTGAATTGGTTTGGTATCTCATAATTGCTCATTGCTTGATTATTGCACGCCAAGTGTTCGAGGAAATGCACACATACCATTTTGGCTCAATTTAGCCATGTACTTTCAATTGGGTGCTCCCTCCTCATTCACTTGTTTCTTCTTGAATGCATTGAGTCTAATTTGTATGTTTCAAGTTTATACTTACCAATTCCGTATTAATTGAACATGACTTGCTTTTTATTAAGGATGCTTGAGACTACTCTTCTCATGCCTTTGCATGCCTTACTTTCTCTTGTATCCCATAACAAGTGACATACCTCTTGCTTTCATATTCGTCATGGGCATTACAAGTCACTTGCATGTTTTCATCAAATTGTTTCTTGGGTTTAATGTTTTCCTTCTTTCTCTTTCTTTTTAGGATGGCCACCAAGAAAGGCAAAGAGATAGCTCCAAGGAAACAGGCCACCCCAAAAATCAAATTCTAAGGCGCGTTTTTCAATAGGAGCCAAACCCTTATCAAAGAACGGAAAGACACCCGCTCCTATTGATGAGAATGACAAGGGCAAACCGGCAAGAGACTCTTCAAGGTTCCCCAACCGCTTCTGTGAACTTAAGTTCCCTTCCATAGCCGTAAGGAACTATCATCCTGAGCATCTACTAGCTCCACCGGACAAGGTTGCGCCTTATATTCTGCCCCGAATTGAACAGCAAGGATGGGAGTTTCTCTTGAGGAAACCAAGAGAAATCAACCTCTCTTGGGTGGAAGAATTTTATACTAACTACCACTTTCCCTCTCTTCAATCGGTATACATGCGCCGTAAGCAAGTCTCAGTTTCAGAAGAGGCTATTCAGCAAGTACTTAATGTTTTACCAGTGCCAGGTGCCATGGATGGCTACCAAAAAGTCCTACGTCAGCGAGAAGAGTATGGATTCGATTGGGACTCGATCCTCCGAGTCATTGCTGAGCCAGAATCTTTTTGGATCCAAGGTCGACTGCGGATGAGGCCCAAGAGTATTGACGCTCGCTTCCTCACTGTGGAAGCTAGAGCTTGGGCCCAGATCCTATCTCATGATGTGCTACCTAGCACTCACAAGTCGTCGATCACGGCGGACCTTGCCTTGCTTGTTTGGTGTATTCTCACGGAGAAGCCGGTGAACATCCCACCTCTTGTCAAGCAAGCAATGAGTCAAGTTCACGACCGGGGTAACCTGCCATTTCTAGCTTTAGTATCTGACTTAGTTGCTGCTGCGGGTGTTTCTTGGGAAGCCAAGGATAAGAAGATTATGGTTCCAGCTAAGGGCGATGTGGTCCCAAGCGGAAAATACCTATATCTTCCCATGAACAAACCAAGCCTCGACATGGCCCCGCCACTTCTTTTTCCTTCTAGCTCATCATCACCACCACTGAGATCCACACATCAAAGGATAGAAGATCTTCACCGGAAGCTTGATAGATATGAGAGGCGTAACCACCGCCGATATACTTACATCAAGAAACTTCTGCATTGTGTTGCCCCTAGCATGGAGGAACCTGAGATATTCACATCCACCTCGAACCCAAGCGATGAAAGTTCTGATGGAGGGGATAGTGAAGACTCTGGTCCCGACCGTCCCTTGCGTATCATTCATAGCACGGAGGACCGTGCTAATTTCTAAAGTGTGGGGAGGTCGTTCGACCGATCTCCATGGATAACACTCTCTTCTCCTCAATACCCATGGATTTATCTTTCTTCTTTTTTTTTATATTGCATGTGTAGTTAGTCTTGCTTGTAAATACTCTTTGCATGATGGTTAGTTTGTATAGAGTTACTTGGTCAAAACAATAACTTTCTTTCCAAGAAACTGTGTTCTGGGTGACCTACCAAAATTTTGAAAATTTCTGCAACAAACTTGCTTTAAGAATGTATTTTGGAACATAGTGATTGAGTTAAGAACACAAGCAAGAAAGTTTTGAGCCTATTGCATGGTTACATCTTATAACCATTATTTCCATTCTTGTGTGCATATCTCTCTCTCTATGAGTGTGATCCTTGCTTTGTCTAATTCTATATGTCTATTGCTTTGTGTATGAATGCATTTGCATGATTGAGGCCATCATTTCAACAGTCACTTTTCCCAAATAGCCTTAACCCTTATATCTACCATTGCTAACTAATTTTGAGCCTTTGATAAACCTTCTTGTTCTTAAACAGAGCACATCAACAATCCTAAGTGAAAAACCATGAATGTCCCTGAATTTGAATCTTTGATTAGCTTAGGTGAGTTAGGATGTGTATCATTCAAATAAGGGGGTATACTTTGGAAATTCGGGTAGGTATATAGGCATGTAATTGTAGTGTAATTGAAAATTCTAGGATCGTGGGAACATACTCATGTGCTAAATGATTACACCGTATGCATTGACACTTTGGTTCACAAAGAAACCCCCAAAGAAAAGGGGATGATGATAATGTCAAAAAAAAAAGAGAGAGAAAGAAAGAAATGAAAGGGGACAAAAATGCCCCAAGATAAAGTAATAAAAACAATGCATATAGTAGGTGGATTGAAAAGGATGCATGAGTATGCAAAAAGGGTAAAATTCAAGGGTAGCTAGGAATGTATTGTAGTTGTATAGGTTGTTTTAGGTGTCTAGTGGGATCCGAGGTTGATCAAGGACTCAAATTTTAAGCCCACTTAGCCATATACATCCTTACCTTCACCCTAGCCCCATTACAACCCGTGAATAAGACCTCATGATACTTTTAAGTATGCATTAAGTAATTGTTGATTGATTAGATGAAAGACAAAGCTTGGAAAGCATGATTAGGAGGAGATTGAGTGATGAACCCTATACACTTGAGCGAATAGAGCGGATACACTTCTGGTGAGGGTTCGAGGCTCAATGCTTGCTCCCGGCTTTCACAAGCGTTCGTTTAGCAAGTTATATGCACTCCATGGTGATGTTCAATTTGGTAGGATTCATGAATTGCATACTATTTTCAACCTATATGCTCACATGTATTCTTGAAGGATGGATTCACTTTTGACCAAGTAGGTAGATGATTTTACATTAGTTGCATGCATCCGTTTAGGTACTTAGCATTTCATAAATCCTTTCCCATCATAATCTTTGGTCTTTTTATTTTAAGCATGAGGACATGCTTGGTTTAAGTGTGGGGAGATTTGATAAACCCCGATTTCGTGGTTTATCTTGCGCTTATTTTGGGGGATTTTATCAATATTTCACACATTTATTCACAAGAATTGCATGGTTTTTTGTTCGCTTCCCAATATTACTTTATGATGAAGAACATGCTTATTTTGCCTTGAAATTGCCATATTTTAATCCTCTTCTATTGCCATTCGATACCGTGATGTTTTTGTTGAGTAATTTCAGGAATTATAGGGTAGGAATGACTTAGGAGAGAGGGAGAAAGTGATGACAAGTCATCTTAGCCTATTTTCACTAGTCTTTTTCTCTTGTTTTCAATTGATTTATGCACTTTCTTAAGCCATAAGCAAGCCAATTGGGTAGATTTCCATGTTTCCTTTGATTCAATCAACCATGGATGAATTAATGCACTTTCATGAGATTTTTTGCTATAATTGTCATATATTATGAAAGAAACACAATCTTATGATTTGGGGCATAGCTTTGATTGTTTTGATTGATTGATGATAGGTGAAAAGAGTTTTGAAGAAGGTTAAAGGAAGAAGGAATGGCTAGGAGCAAGAGAGAACAAAAAGTTTGAGCCAAAGTTTGCCTCAAACTTTAGCTCAAACTTTTGGAAGAGTTGAAAACATCCCAGAGGAAAAAAGTTTGAGCCAAAGTTTGCCTCAAACTTTAGCTCAAACTTTTGGAAGAATTGAAAACACCCTGGAGGAAAAAGCTTGAGCCAACGTTTGCCTCAAACTTTTTGGCAAATGTTGGCATCACAAAAACAACACCCTGGAGGAGAAAAGCTTGCGCCAACGTTTGCCTCAAGCTTTTTGGCAAACGTTGGCGCCACACTTGCACACCCTGGAGGAGAAAAGCTTGCGCCAACGTTTGCCTCAAGCTTTTTGGAAAACGTTGGCGCCACACATATACACAAGGGAACCAACGTTTGAGCAAAAGTTTGACCTCAAAATTTAGCCCAAACATTGGTATCAGCAAAAGGAGGGCAGCTGGTATAAAAAGTTTGAGTAAAAGTTTGCCTCAAACTTTTACTCAAGCTTTTATGATTTACAACCAGGTTCACAATGGATCTTTCTCCAACTCCAAGAGCAATCAACCAAGGCCTTTATCAACCCAATTCCATCAAGAGCAAAGGCCCAATTCAAGGCTTGAAGACCATTTGAAGAAAGTGTATAAATAGCTTAGGATTTAAGTTTTAAGGGAGCTTTCCTTTTAGTTTTGCTGAATAGTTTTTGGAGAGCTTTTGGTTTTGAATTATTTTGAGTTTCTGAGTTTCGGAGAGGAGAATTGAATTCTCTTCCTCTTAGTTTTCTTGTTTTCAATTTCAATTACACTTGTCTTGAGTCTTGGGTGTTGAGAATTGGGGAAATTCTGTCTCAATCTCACCTTGAGATCTCTTTCTGTTTCTTTTACTGCACCATTGGAGAATTGAGATTCACATTCAAGTTTTCTTCTGTTTTGATCTTTAATTTCTTGCAATTGAATTCTACATTTGGATCTAGGAAGGCATTGAGATCTAGACTCGATTATCTAGCCTCTTGGGTCCTGAGATTTGGAGTTGCATTTTAAATTCTCTATTTAGAGCTCTTCAAGTTCATTTACATTTCCGTTTTAGATCCGGTTCAATTCAAGTCACCTTCTACTTGTCTGATTAATGCAATTTACTTTTCCTTGTTTAAATTCTGCAAATCCACTTCCCAATTCCCTTTACAATTCAAACCATTTACATTTCTTGCACTTTAAGATTCTGCAATTTACATTTCTTGCGTTCTAAGTTTCTGCCATTTAATTTCTTGCTCTTTAAGATTCAGCATATTTACCTTCTCTGCTCTTTAATTTACTGCAATTGTCCCTCTCCCTTTTAATTTCATGTAAATTTAGCTTCTGTCGAATACAAACCACTCAAATCAACTCTTGATTCGCTTGACTAAATCAACCACTAAACTAAAATTGCTCAATCCTTCAATCCCTGTGGGATCGACCTCACTCCCATGAGTTTTATTACTTGATGTGACCCGATGCACTTGCCGGTTAAGTTTTGTGTGTTTGGGATTCATTTTTTGTTTTCCAAAAGTACACATCAAGTTTTTGGCGCCGTTGCCGGGGATTGAAATAGATTGACAATGATTAAGTGAAGTGGAGATCTAGATCAAGCACTTTTTCTTTTCTGTTTCTCTAATTTTTGACTAACCCACTAACTGTTTGAAGTTTTGTCTCAACTGACTACACTCAATTTTCAAGAATACCACTGTGTGTTCCGTTTGTTGATTTATATGTCACAGGAAAGAAGAGAGGCCAGAGGGAAGGATATCATTGAAGAAGAAGTTTCTGAGAAAGAAGAACACCACAACATGAAGCCGCAACTCATTACACTAATCAAGAACAACTGTTCCTATGGTGGAAATCCATTGGAGGATCCTAAATAGCACCTATCCATTTTTCTGAGGACTTGTGGCGCTATCAATCTCGATAGTGTAAATCATGATACCTATAAGCTCTTGTTATTTCCTTTCTCACTGAAGGATGAAGCGGCACAATGGCTTGAAACCTTTCCCCAAGGAAGTATCACTAGTTGGGATGATTTGGTTGCTAAGTTTCTAGCCAAATTCTCCTCATCCCAACAAAACATCAAGATGAAAGAGGGAATACATCCATTCATACAAGGAGAGGAAGAACCATTGTTCAAAGCATGGGAAAGATACAAGAAAGCAAGTGACAAAGTGGGTTTCCAAGCGTTCTATGAAGGATTAACCCCAAAAACAAGAAAAGCGGTGGATTACTTCTCAGATGGCCTACTCAAAGCAACAGCAACCGGCCAAGGAACTGCAGAGTTCAATGACAAAAGAGCCAATAACCAACACTCATTTGAGACACCACAGAATGCAATTTCAGAAAAGGAAGTAATGAATCTTGAAGGAGTGAAGGCAGTCATGAATCAAAACAAATAGCTACACCAGCAAACTCAGCAACAATTGGAGTCAATAGCTAGACAAATTGATTTTCTACATTCTACTACAGTGAATGCACAATTCCCACCATGGAAGCCACATTCTTATCTAAGAATGAGGGAATCTCAACATCAGGAACAAAGGGACTTCAACTGCAACAACCCCAATTTCCCAAACCTGCAAAAACACCACCATACCAACAACAATCACTACATACCACCACACTACCCACCCTTCCAACCCCCAACACCCCACAACCAACCAATCTCACAAGACTCTCAAAGGATCACTAATCTGGAGATCTTAATAGAGAGAATGATGAAACACCAAGAGGTGACAATGAAGAACCAGGAAGCCTCAATCAAAAGAATTGAGAAGCAAATGCAACAACTGGCTAAGAACCTCGCAGAAATGGGTGAGAAGAGGGCTGAAGGAAAAGAATCACTCATCCAGGATGAGCATCACAGAGCAAAGCCTCACTTAGGAGGACAATGGGACAAGGAGAAGGAAGCTCAGAATCTGAGCTGAGCAAGCACAGAGGATATCAAGCTAATGACAATAAAAGAGCGCTTGTTGGGAGGCAACCCAACCTGAGGTAGTTCTCTTTTCATAGCTATTTTAATAAAAAGGTTAATTAACTTCATCTATATTGCAAGAAGCTAAGTTTGGTGTTACACACCAAAACAATATAAAGAGAATGAAGGATTCTAAGTTTGGTGTTCCACCAAAATCCCATCATAAAACACATTCTCACTTTCTGCATAATGCTAGCTTCAAGTATCTAGACGAACTAGTTAACTATTCTGCTGTTTCCTAGTCTTTAGTTCTATTGCTTTTGAAAAAAGAAAAAGAGTTCCACACATGGTTAATCTGAAGCATGAGAACCATTGGCAAGGTACTAAGTTTGGTGTTCCCACACCAAAGTAAGTTCAAAGGCCTATAAATAAATCATGCATGCTAACCATTGTTTCTAAGTGCTTGGGGAACAAGCAACTTTCAATATCACTGCAGAGTACCATACAAACTTTTGGGAAGATTTAGCATCATCAATCAAAGAGATGAAAGAGGAATGTGAAGACCAGCAATGATGATGAGGAAGAGGACAGCAAGTAAACTCCAAAAGGTTGTATTATTCATTATCAGATATTGTTGTGATTGAAAGTTATATTATACCCCTATCTGTCCTTCTGTCTAATATAGTTTTTCTGCAATTCAATAAGCAAGATGCTTGATCATTTACAACACTATCTCCAAAACTTGTTTGCACTCAATAATTCAAAAAAATGCATCACATGAAAGTTCTTTGAAAAGAAGGGTTGAGGAATTAAACAATTTTGAGGCAAGCAAAAGATTAGGAGAAGTGGTGGTTCTAGTTGTATGATTATGTATTGAGGTTGCATGCTTATGAAAACTTGCATGGGAGTTCATAGGCAGGACATAGAGTTCAAAGAAGTGTTGTGGAGATTCTCAAACAATTATTGATCCAAGAAGCAGCAAACAAAACAAAAGAAAATAAAGAAAATACAAAAACAAAAAGAACATGGCCCAAGGCTCTGAGCATCAATTACTAGGCAGAAAAGAAGAAAGAAACAAGAACTCAAAGAGTTGTTATCCTAGTAAATGCTTGTGGTCGAATTGTGTCAAAGAGAGAGGCTTGAGTAAGTAAATCCTTAGGGGTGCTTTAACACCTAATACCATAAAACCAACTGGTTTAGGAGTATTGATTGAAAGCTTACCTAAAAAGCCGCTTTGAGACATGACACTTAGAGTCAAAGCCAAAACACAAGAATCATAAGCTGCTTCAAGGTGATTACCTATAAAGAGATCTCCATGATATCATTTGGATGAAAGTCCTAGGACCTAAGACCCCCAATATGTGAGGACTAGTAAGCACTGAAGCCCCTGCATGAGCATATAATTTAGAGTTCACCCCACTGTTTCTTAATCACTTCACTCACAGGACCTTACAAGTTATTCTTCAATCCGTCTTAATTAAAAGAACCTTTGAGCATAATTCCTTTCTTGCTTGGGGACAAGCAAGCTTTAAGTTTGGTGTTGTGATGACAAGTCATCTTAGCCTATTTTCACTAGTCTTTTTCTCTTGTTTTCAATTGATTTATGCACTTTCTTAAGCCATAAGCAAGCCAATTGGGTAGATTTCCATGTTTCCTTTGATTCAATCAACCATGGATGAATTAATGCACTTTCATGAGATTTTGTGCTATAATTGTCATATATTATGAAAGAAACACAATCTTATGATTTGGGGCATAGTTTTGATTGTTTTGATTGATTGATGATAGGTGAAAAGAGTTTTGAAGAAGGTTGAAGGAAGAAGGAATGGCTAGGAGCAAGAGAGAACAAAAAGTTTGAGCCAAAGTTTGCCTCAAACTTTAGCTCAAACTTTTGGAAGAGTTGAAAACATCCCAGAGGAAAAAAGTTTGAGCCAAAGTTTGCCTCAAACTTTAGCTCAAACTTTTGGAAGAATTGAAAATACCCTGGAGGAAAAAGCTTGAGCCAACGTTTGCCTCAAACTTTTTGGCAAACGTTGGCATCACAAAAACAACACCCTGGAGGAGAAAAGCTTGTGCCAACGTTTGCCTCAAGCTTTTTGGCAAACGTTGGCGCCACACTTGCACACCCTGGAGGAGAAAAGCTTGCGCCAACGTTTGCCTCAAGCTTTTTGGCAAACGTTGGCGCCACACATATACACAAGGGAACCAACATTTGAGCAAAAGTTTGACCTCAAACTTTAGCCCAAACGTTGGTATCAGCAAAAGGAGGGCAGCTGGTATAAAAAGTTTGAGTAAAAGTTTGCCTCAAACTTTTACTCAAGCTTTTATGATTTACAACCCGGTTCACAATGGATCTTTCTCCAACTCCAAGAGCAATCAACCAAGGCCTTTATCAACCCAATTCCATCAAGAGCAAAGGCCCAATTCAAGGCTTGAAGACCATTTGAAGAAAGTGTATAAATAGCTTAGGATTTAAGTTTTAAGGGAGCTTTCCTTTTAGTTTTGTGAGTAGTTTTTGGAGAGCTTTTGGTTTTGAATTATTTTGAGTTTCTGAGTTTCGGAGAGGAGAATTGAATTCTCTTCCTCTTAGTTTTCTTGTTTTCAATTTCAATTACACTTGTCTTGAGTCTTGGGTGTTGAGAATTGGGGAAATTCTGTCTCAATCTCACCTTGAGATCTCTTTCTGTTTCTTTTACTGCACCATTGGAGAATTGAGATTCACATTCAAGTTTTCTTCTGTTTTGATCTTTAATTTCTTGCAATTGAATTCTACATTTGGATCTAGGAAGGAATTGAGATCTAGACTCGGTTATCTAGTCTCTTGGGTCCTGAGATCTGGAGTTGCATTTTAAATTCTCTGTTTAGAGCTCTTCAAGTTCATTTACATTTCCGTTTTAGATCCGGTTCAATTCAAGTCACCTTCTACTTGTCTGATTAATGTAATTTACTTTTCCTTGTTTAAATTCTGCAAATCCACTTCCCAATTCCCTTTACAATTCAAGCCATTTACATTTCTTGCACTTTAAGATTCTGCAATTTACATTTCTTGCGTTCTAAGTTTCTGCCATTTAATTTCTTGCTCTTTAAGATTCAGCACATTTACCTTCTTTGCTCTTTAATTTACTGCAATTGTCCCTCTCCCTTTTAATTTCATGCAAATTTAGCTTCTGTCGAATACAAACCACTCAAATCAACTCTTGATTCGCTTGACTAAATCAACCACTAAACTAAAATTGCTCAATCCTTCAATCCCTGTGGGATCGACCTCACTCCCGTGAGTTTTATTACTTGATGCGACACGGTGCACTTGCCGGTTAAGTTTTGTGTGTTTGGGATTCATTTTTCATTTTCCGAAAATACACATCAGAAAGCATGTACAAAAAGGGAGGAACATGAAGAATTGAAGTCTTGGGAGCAGCAGCATCGGCGCGCCCGCGCACTCCACGCGCACGCGTGGATGGGATTGGCTGGAAGCGACGCGAAAGGATGGACGCATCCGCGCAGATTGGAAGATTCCTATCAACGCACACGCACAACTGGTGCGCACGCGTGGATCATAAAAGCAATCGGCGCGCGCGCACGCATGGCGTGCACGCACTCATGGCGCACACACGTGGGAAGCTGCACGTGACCTCATTAAGAGAAATCGTGCCTGGCGATTTCTGAGGCCAAGGAGGCCCAACTTCAAGCTGTTTCTGCATGGAAAAGACCCACGGATGCTAGGAGGAAAGAAAGAGATGACTCATTTTACACTAGGACACAATTTTAGCTAGTTTTAGGTTCTTTGGTTATTCTAGAGAGAGAAACCCTTGTTCCTCTCTAGACCTAGTTTTCATTTTGATCTTTCCTTGTTGATTTGTGAATTGGATCTTGTTAATTACAGTTTTAATTGTTCAAATTGAATTCCTTGTTACAATCTTGCTTACATTTAGTGATAGTTTTATGATTCTTGTCAATTGTCATTTTATACCTATTTCATGAATGTTGTGAATCTTGACTTGTTGATGTTACATTGATGATTTGTATGTTTAATCTTATTGATTACTTAATTGTATTTTGATAATTGTTAGTGGGTATTTGTGGAATTCAATTTGATTGCTATTTTGAACATGTCTTTTATTAATGCTTACCAAGTGTTTGATGAATTGTTTGCTTTGATTATGGAGTAGTCTTTTCCACTCTTGGCCTAGGTCAAGGGAATTGGGTAAACTTGAGTCATTGGGTCTAATAGATTTGATGATTTCGGAGCCCTTGGTAGTCAATTTGATACTCATTGACGCCAACCCACTACTAATTTAATTAGTAGGTAGGTTGGGACTTATGGGTTGATGTGGCCAAAGCCATTTGACATACCTCAAGTCTAGGGGTAGATATCACATACTTAAGACTTTGGGGGTAGACTTAATGAGCTTGGTTCCTCATAATTGTCAAGATATAGTTGTTGGACAAGGATTGTGATCCCAATTCCCATGTCTAGTCAAGAGTTGTTTTTATCATTCATATTTGAAAACCAATTTCCAATTTCAATTGCCTTAGTTATAGTTACTTGTTTGGTTTAAGTAGAATTAAATAGAATATTGCTTGTTCATTGGAATTGCTCAAGTTTTGCTTAGGTGGTTGAATTATTTTATTGCAATTTAAGATTACTTGCTTGTTAATATTTCCATTTATTTTCATGCTCATAACTCACAACCCCGGATTTCTAACCAATGTCGAAGCACATGTTTGTCCATTCCTTGTGAGACGACCCGAGGTTTGAATACTTCGGTTATTTCTATTGGGGTTAAACTTGTGACAACCAAATTCCTCTTCTAAATTTGACACCCCGAGGATTGTTGTTGGTAGAGCTATACTCACGACGAGGTGTTATTAAAGAGAAATCTACCAATACACCGCTGGGGCGTTCGTCAATTTATATTTGTCTTGAAGAACTTATTTACTTTTAACCAAGTAGACAAGAATCATATAGTTACATTCATATATATATATATATAAAAAAATATAATATATATATATATATATATGTTGCATTGCATTGCATGAGTTTTACATGTCCCTACTCATTTATTTTATCTCCTTCAACTAAGCATGAGGACATGCTAATGTTTAAATATGGGGAGGTTGATAAACCATTATTTTATGATTTATATTGTGTTTAATTGTGTGATTTTATCAAATCTTTACCCACTTATTCATATGATTAGCACGTATTTTCAATTCCTTCGCAAAATCACTCCATGGTTGAAAACTTGCTTCCTAGAGACTTTTAATTATGTATTTTAATTCTCTTTTATCTCATTCGATGCCGTGATCCATGTGTTAAGTGTTTCAGGCTTCATAGGGCATGAATGACTTGGAAATTGGAGAGGAGGCTTGCAAAAATGGAAGGAACACAAGAAACTAAGGAGATGACCAGCGAGCAATGACGCGAGCGCATGGCCCACGCAAACGCGCGAAATGGAGAATTCGCAGCGACGCAAATACGTGCCTGACGCAAACGCGTGGATGGAGCCTGCACAAATGACGTGAACACGTGACAAAGAAAATCGCTGAATGACGCGAATGCGTGAACGACACGTACGCGTGACCTGCGCGATCTGCAGAAATAACAGAATACGCTGGGGGCAATTTCGGGCCGCATTTTAACACAGTTTTGGCCCAGAAACACAGACTAAACCTAGGGAACATGCAGAAACTCATTACACATCCACACACATTCAGATTCATCATATTAGGATTACTTCAGTTTTAGATCTGAGCTTTTAGATTTGCGTTACATTGATAGTTTATGCTTTTACTTGGCTTTTTAGATGCTGAGAGTCATTACCTCCATTGAAAACATTACTTTAGTTTGTTTCCTTAGTCCCTTATTTTTAATTAGTTACTCATTGACTCTGTTCAGATAATTATGTTGCATTTTGAATTTATTAATATATAGAATTATTTTTATTTTAATTAATTTTAATCCTCTATTTTATTTTATTTAATTATGTCTTCTCATATTTTTATGATTATTAATTCCATGTCAATGGAGTAGAACTTCCACTTGACATGGGGGTTGATTAAGAGGAGATACTTGAGTTGGAATGCTCAAGTGCTTGGTTAAACTGGACGTTGTTAGCTAATTCCATTTCTACTGACACTAGACCTCCCCAAGGGAGAGGACTAGGACTTGAGAGTAAGAGTTAGTTCAATAACCATACTTTCCCTTATTTAGTAAGGGGTAATCGATTGAGAACAACAACCTTTTTACACCACACTTGAGAAGATCCCAACAAGGATAGAAGTTCCATTTTATTCCCCCAGTTAAGGCCTTTTATTTAGAGTATCAATAATTATTCTTAGTTTATTTTTATTGCTTTAATTTTTAATCATTTTAATTACTCATTACCAAAACTCAATTTTTCTAAAATTCCCTAGTTAATAAAATAGCATTCTTTCCTGCAACTCGTTGGTAGACGACCTGGGACTCATACTCCCAGTATTTTTATTTCTAAAATTTGTGACAACCCTTTTTAAATTGGTGAGGTGGATCTTAACTGGTTAAGAGCTATACGTACAACGCTGTTCTCTTAATTGAAATCTCTTAATTGGTTAACTTCTACCACGCATCAATAATCCATCACAATTTTCGATGGTAATTATCGTTAGACGAAAAAATCTGATAATAAATATTTTCTGGTGAAATTTATAACGTTGAAGTTTATTCGTTTTTTTAAGGTACTCAGTATTTTTCTTGTAGTGATTATGAATAATATTGTATTTATAATGTTTGTAATGAGTAGCAAAACATACATGTTACTTCCTTTTTGAAATGTTTTTTCGATATACATTGATCTCTCAAGGCTCTTGCATGCGCATCATGTGTAGGAAGGAGCCAATTTTTTCCAATGTCGTGTATACGCTACGGGATGATTGCACGTTTGAACTATGCATATATACATTATTTGATTTATATATCTTCTTTCTCCAACCCATATAGCAATATAAAATTTCACTCATTCCTTTATAGAAACTTCTCTCTCAATACACTACTCACTTAGGGCATTTAGTGAAGTAGAATTTAGTTTATCGCCCCACACTACAATGAGGGACACATGCCTTGCCATGATTTTGCTGTACTTGGCTTCTCAACCTTATATTTTAGTAAAATACACTTCTTTAATTGCTGTTTCTGCATGTCACATAACTCATCGATGCTTATTATATATGCATGTCTTGATGTCTTTCATACTAATAAAAAAAATATTTTTGAACATGCTTAAACTCACTCAAATTTGATAGGTCGGCATGTCGAACATTTTTTTGTGTGATATTTTTAAAATAAATTTAAAAATAATATATATTATTAATTATTAACACAAAACATATTCTAAAATTTTTTATATAATTGAAAACAACATCCAAAATATAAAAAAAAAGCTATTTTATAGTTTAATATTAATAAAATATCAAATTATGGAAAAGTCTAGGGGTCAGCAATTTTATTAAATTTTGGTTAGTATGTAACCAGCAGAGAAAGGTGAGTCATTAGATGAAATCTCACACCAATCTCACACTATTAAATCATCATTAATGGTTATTTGATAACTACCAATCACAAAAGTTGCTGGTCCCTAACATTGCTCTTAAATTATTTTATCTAAAACTTTTTCATATTTATGATATATTACTAATTTAACAACTAAAAATTAATATTTGATATAATTTTATTACAATTGAAATGAAATATTTGATATTTGATATAATTTTTAACAACTAAAAATTGATATAATTCTATTTTTCTCTCCCTCTTTTGACAACTACCACATGTGACATGACACTCTTATGTTATAAATGAAATAGAATTTTTTTTTCTTCTAGAATTAAGGAGTTTAAGACCGCATTAAAAAAGTAGATAAATTATTTCATAGAACTATCCCATTCCATTGAAGGAACTCTCAAAAATAATAAGATTTTGCGGCAAACTATCTTTTGTTATTTGTAAATTTATAATACCAAATTTATTTCTTTTATTTTCATATATCCACCGATAATTTTTCAAATAAAAAATTTTTCAATTCCTCACCAAAGTAATAATTTTAAGATGCTTTATTTTTTCTTAAAACCATCGTTCACCTACAAAACTTTGGTAATGCTATAATGAAGAAGGAAAATAGTAAAGTTTTTGAGACTTGAATTTGGATCTGAGATGAAAACAGAAACTAGAGAAAAGGAGAAAGGAGGAGAGGAGAAGGGTGGTAAGACAATAAAAGAGAAAAAAAAAAGGGGGCAAAAAGATGTGACATGAAGAAATTAGAGAAAAAAGTTAGGGGAAGGCTAGCAAAACACAAAAAAATACAAAGAAAAGATGGAGGCAGGAAAGGTGTGTGGAAAGAGAAGGTGGGAGTGAGTAAACGGATCAGAGAAGAGGAAGATGGAGGGCCACCATCCTAACAATGCACCTCGTAGAGAAAATTAGAGAGTGAATTGAAGTGTTTATATTAGAGATATTATTATATTAATAAATAATTTTAAAAGTTTGATTACAAACTGGATTTAGCTTCTCTTTCTAAGCTTGAAAAGCACTATTATAAAATCTGTCTCTAATTAACTTCGTGTATGTTTATACCACAACAATAAATTCTAATTAAATAACAAAAAAATTATATTATATATAAAATGTAAATTTTAATTTTTTTAGAATATTGTGAAAAAATAAAAATTTTAGTATTTATAGGTTTTTTATTTTGAAAATAAAAAGATTAAAAAGTATAAAAGATTAAAGCAAATTCTTAATTTTAGAAAAAACATAACTAAAAACACACTATTATTAATAAAATATTAGAAAAGACTCAATAATAAAGTATTAGAAAAGAAGGATTAGCATGTGTTCATAACACGCAGCGGAAGAAAAGAAGGTAATCCTAAAGATCTATTTTTGTGCTTAAATTTTATTTCAATAATGTAATATAGATTAGATCTAAATACCTTTGGATGCTTTAGTAAAAACTTTATTCTTCGATTGTACGAAGACTTTATACGTATCCCCACCGAGACAATCTTTACTGTCAACTTCTTGACCAATGGAAATTTGATCTAAATTAAGAAACCTCTTGCAACTCTTTGCACGCCATAAAATTCTTCTCCAAGAATTAGGCTCACATACATTTATGTGTGTAGAGGTAAAAGAATATGTTTTATTCTCCTCTGTTATTCCTCCACTCTTGTCATAGATATATATAGTATGAGATTTGTTACTGATTTTAAATTTGATTCTCAATTCAAATTTAAATCATATTTTGAAATTCTAAATCTAAATCCTTCAAATTTATGAATCATATCATAACTCAATTTGAAACAGAATCAGTTAGGATCCCATCCAAATTTATTTCTCAAATTTAGAAATAGAATAACTAATTATTCTCAAATCTCATTTAATATTCTCAATTATCATACTATTATTATATTCTTGGTGCTAGCAAAAAATATAATAATATTCCATCTGAATTAATATAATTATTTATTTGATCAAATCAAAATAATAATTAAATAATTCTACAGCAAATATTAGAACACTTGTTAGTGTGTGACCCCATAGGTTCAATACTAAGCGAGTAGTAAATTAGTCATACTAAATTTACTAATCAAGGTTGGCGTCTAGCAACACTCATTAACGACCCGATAGTATGAAATAATATATTTTTAGTAAGAACCTTAGAAGAACAAAGTATAATTCCTTCCATCTTTCCAGCTCTTGGTTAACCCTTAGAGTATGGTTTAATTGTCAAACTCTAACTTATTACCATTATTATAATGAACTGTGAATGACCTAAGAAACTCATTTCTTCATTCATTCAATCCCCTTGGCCAAGGTTTTATTCATCTCAGTCATTATAATCAGAGCTCAAACTCTTTACCGAGAGTAGACGGATTCTTTATTGACTAATCATTAATTCTACAAGTATTTAAATCATACCCAATATCCATTCAACTAGCACCCTAGGGTATTAGGTGTCCGGAATCAAAGTATAATAAATACATTGTTAATTACTATTATAGTTGCAGGTCAAAGGAAACTCTATTACTATGTTCATCTTGAGAATATCCTATTGACAAATATGCGGTAATTATAACCATTAGGAATTCTCAGAGTGAGTCAGTTCAATGGTCATATCTCTATATGCACCATCTATATATATAATTTAATAAATTAGATCTATTAATCTTCATCTAATGAAAATATTATATATATATTGGTCTTTCCGGATTATTAATGTCTTTTTTAATAATCCTATGACCAAGAACAATTTAGATTAAATTATAAAAGATTTATCTCTCAATATTATGATCACTATCACAATGATAAATCTCTAAATTTAATCAAAGACCTTATTATATTAACATTTTAATATAATAACAATAACAAATTATTTGACACATAATTGATTGAATTGTAGTCATACTACTTATTCCCAACACAAAATATAATTATATGACTTGTTGATTGAAAAAATAAATAGATACTATCAATTTGAAATGGTTCGAACACACACATATATTTTGTATATATCAATGAAATATTTTAAAGTTCAAATGCACATGCACACAGATCCCAGATGCACAACATTTAAAATACTAAAATGTGCTTAAATTGACAAAAAAAAAAAGGATTTCGAGATAAATGTATTTAATTTTTTTCATATTTTAAATAAAGTGCATTCAGACACATGTATATTTATTTTGTATCTACTGTATTCGAAATGTATATCAGGTTTTAAATTCGTAAATAGTCTAAAATTTATATATATTAATAAATAAAATATTTTTTTATTTATATATAAAAATATATCGTGGTTAAATAGTTATCACGTAAAATATTGATAAATCCTAATTTTTAGAGTTTATCTTGAGTTGAATTTAGTGAATTTTATCAACTTATTTCATATTTATTCAATAAAATAGTATGATTTTGTAAATTTCTCCTAAATTGTGCTTAAGAGTAAAAACATACTTTTAGATTCTTAAATTGTTAAATTTAATTTCTTTTAATTCCATTCGATGCTTTGATGTGTTTGTTAAGTGATTTCAGGCTTAAAAGGCAAAGATTTGGTTGAAGAAATGAAGAAAAAGCTGCAAAAATGAAGAATTCATGAAGAAATGAGGTTTTGGTAATCTGCCCAATTCGGCGTGTGCCTGACCCGCGTGTACGCGTGACCAGAGCTTTGTCAAGCGATGCGTACGCGTGACCTTCACGTACACATAACACTTGTCACGTGACAAACTTAAAGGAACACGCTGGGAGCGATTTTTGAACTCATCCAGACCCAAATCCAATTCATTTCTGAAGTATTTGAAACCAAATCCAAGAAGGAACAAGGGGAGCAATTAGTGTAGGTTAGAAACATGTTTTAGAGTAGTTTTCTAGAGAGAGAAGCTCCCTCTTTTCTCTAGAATTAGGGTAGATTTATGTTTTAATTCTTGTTTTCAATTAGTTTTTCTTATAATTTCTTGTTCTTACATCTTTGTTCTCTTAGTTCTTATTGTTAATTTCTCTTTTATGCCACTTTTTAGTTTAGGAACACTTTTGTTAAATTGAATTTTCTTTAATGCAATTTGATGTTTCTTGTTTTATTGATTCTTGTTTGAGTTATTGTTGTTATTTTCTTGCATTTTATAGTAGTAGATTTATTATTATTATAATTTATCATGCTTTTACTTTAATGCACACCAAGTGTTTGCTAAAATGTTTGGCTTAGTTTTAGAGTAGATTTTTTAGCATTCTTGGCTTAGAAAGAGAAATTAGGCAATCTTGAGTCATTAATACCCAACTTGGGTTGGTGATCTAGAGTTGTTAGTTAATCTTATTTCCATTAACATTACTTATGGATTAGGGTTAACTAGGCATATTTGACTTTCTTCCGATACGAAGATAACGTAATAGGCTTAACTCTTGATATTTGTTGTATTATGATTAATGACTATGATAGAAAACTTTGATTCTCAATTCTTACCATAAATGCTTCTTTAGTATTTGTTATCTTAGTTGTTTTTTTTATTTTCTTGTTATTTAAATTTCTTGCCATTTAATTTCTTACTTCTTTATCAACCCACCTCCGTGAAACTCATAACCAATAATTGAGCATTCAATTGTAATTCTTAGGGAGAACGACCCAAAAGTAATACTCTCGGTTATTTTTATTGGGTTGAACTTGTGACAAACAAAATTAAACTTTAATGCAGATTAATTGTTGGTTTGAAACTATACTTACAACGAAACGACTCTCTTATTAAGGAGAAATTTCAAACTTACATTTGGCCTTGTATTAAATATATTATTATTTAATTTTATTTTAAAATAAGATTAAATATTCCTGTTCTTTCTATGTATAGAAAAAGTCTTTTTCTTATAACAAAATTTGATTACAATAATAAACAATTTTTAAAAGTGTTACAAAAATATGATATTTGAAAAATATGCACTATCTGTTGCAAAAAAATATCATGCCTTGTGTTAGTTGTGTACCTTTTAGTTAAACAACAAATTGCAAAGAAAGCAAATGTCTCAAGTAGCTTTTTGTTTTTTTGGTGACTGAAATAAATTAAACAAAGAAAAACAAAACAAACAAAACAAGGAACTGCCTAAATAGAGGGACAGTCCCGTTTAAGACTACTCTTAAACTCCTCCCAAGGTGAAAGAAGCTCCACATGCGAAAGTTGTAACTTCATCGCCATCTTTGCCATAGTATCTGCCACCGTGTTTGCATCTCTCATAATCAAACGAAAGTCAACCCGCCAATTCCAATTCATGATATCTCTTATTTTGAGCACCAGTGGATCAATAAACCCAAAACCATCTTGAGTAACAAGATTAAATGCTTCCACACAATCCGTCTCACAAATAACATCTCATTGACCCACATCCCAAGCTAAGAGATATCCTCTCCAAATAGCAAACAATTCTCCTTGAAGAATACTATTACTCTCAATCATTCCCAAACACCCCCTTTGCCAGCTCCCATTACAATCTCTAATAACACAAGCAAAACCAACACTATCACCCGAACCAAAATAACTAGCATCACAATTAATCTTAAAAGTACCAATGGATGGGGGATTCCAAAAACCATTTAGAGTAGAGGGAAGGGACATACGTTGTAATTCAAAGATATTCCTAAGCTCCTTTTCTGAAGTTAATGCCAGACAAATCACTTTTTCCGGAGGCCAAGTTTCATCGGGATTAAAGATGTCATTATTCCTTGCTCGCCATATCCACCAAAGTCCCGAAAAGAACTTGAACGGATGCTCTCTGCTATGATACAAGAACCAGTTCTTCAAATCCAAAGGATGACAAGAAATATCCAACCTATGCCAGACAAGCTGAGCTTTGGAACAATCCCGAATACAATGTAAAACCAATTCCTGGCTAGAAAGACATCTTGGACACTTATCCGACGACGACATCCCTCTTCTAAAGCGAAAACTTGCAGTAGGAAGAGCCTCCTTAAGACACAACCAAGCCAAAAATTTATGCTTTTCCGGAACAAGCTGGCGCCAAAGCCAAAGCCAATTCTCCCGCTCCTCCCAACCAAACAGCTGCTTACACAACCACAAGTAACCATTGCGAGAGTTATAGACTTTGGCAGCAGACCCACTCCAATACCAACCCACTTCCGACCTGCTTGTTCATCTGGATTGTAAGAAAGAATATTATCTTTTAGATTTTGAGATAAAGGAGAATAAAGAGTATCCAAATGCCACCTACCAACCGACCAAATATCCTGTATCGGAGATTCGAATTAGAAATGTGAACATAATCGATCTCATTAGATAACCGTCCTTCTTTCCTCCAGCTAGAAAACTAAAAATTCTGGTTCAAATCTCCAATACACCAAGCAAACCCATCCTTCAACACTTCCCAAGCCTTGCAAAGACACCTCCAAATGGGAGAGTCCTTGTTCTTAGGATAACTAAAACAGTCATATAGAGATGATCGGTATTTGGCATCCAACAATTGGACCCATAGCTTGTTTGGCTGCTGGAAGAAAGTCCAAACTAGCTTTCCAAGAAGAGCAATATTTACACAATAAGGATCTCTAATCCCTAAACCTCCATATTTTTTTGGAGTAACCAGTACCTTCCAACTAACAAGATTCAATCCTCTTCCATCAACTTGTCCTTTCCAAAGAAAATTCCTCATCATAGACTCCAATTTACTAATGATTCCTTTGGGAAAAATAGAGACCTGCATCTGGTACGTGGGAATAGCAGCGACAACAGAATTAACCAAGCAAAGTCTACCAGCCCGATTGAGTAAACTTCCTTTCCAGCTTGCTAGCCTACTCCGAATCTTATCCAGGACACCATTGAAAGCTGAACGAGTCACCCTAGAATGGCTAAGGGTAACTCCAAGATACTTGCCCAAGTCCTGGACAAATCTGATAGAGGATACCCCAGTGAAAACCTCTTTCCTTGTTGCAGAGACATTCTTGGAGCAAAGCGCTTTAGACTTCTCCACATTAATCTTCATCCCAGATGCTTTGCAAAAAGTCTCTAAAACCAACATCACATTTTGCACTTGTCTCTTTGTAGCTTTACAGAATAGAAGCAAGTCATCCGCAAACATTAAGTGGGATATTCTTGGTCCTCCTCTAGAAATAGCAATCGGTTCCCACAAGCCCAAATCAACCTGATGACTAATAAAGCATGCCAATCGCTCCATACACAACACAAAAAGATAGGGTGACATAGGGTCTCCTTGTCTAAGACCTCGGCTAGGAGTAAAGCCATTCAGACGACTCCCATTCCAAAGAATAGATAAGGAAGAAGCAGTGACACAATTCATAATCAAATTGAGTGTAGAAATAGAAAAACCAAAGCTTTTAAGGATATGAGTTAAAAACCTCCAGTCAACTCTGTCATAAACTTTCTCCAGATCATCTTAATGCCAGTGTGCCTTTCTTTTAAGTAGCTTTTTGTTTAACAACCAAATGCAAAGAGCACTACTCCTAAAATGTAGTGTTTCTTTCACAAATAAATTGTCAATTAAAGTGTTAAAAGTATATATATATATATATATATATATTTTTTTTTTTTCATTGTCTACCAGTGATATCAACTTTTGGTGATGATACATAAATGTATGCTATAGGTGTAAAATTCAATTAATTGTCAACTATAAAAAATCAACGATAGATAAAAGTAAGAGTAAAACTAAAATTTATTTCAAACATTAAAAATAAAATAAAATTAAATTTAATGTTAGAAATAATTTTTAAACTTTTAGTAGGTGTACGTTAGCAAGGATAGAGCTATATTAAATTTTAGGAAGGGGTTGAAATTAATAAAAAATCAATTAAACTAAAATTTTAGAGAAAACTAAATTGTTATTTATATAATTATAAAAAATGAAATTTGGAGGGTCATTGCCTTTTTTTTTTTTTTGGTGAATTTTTTGGTGTAGAAAGACTTATTTTTTTACATGTGTAAAAATGCGGTGTATGCTATAACTAAGCAACAAGTGTTTTATTAAAGGGATAAAATCTGTTTTGGTTCAGTCTATTTATAGGGATACTATAATACAGTTCATGTGATGAGGTTGATAAATAAATATATTATTAGTAGTAATATGTTAGTATAATTGTGGGCTTATGGGCTTATAAGTTGATTTTTTTTAGGACAAAAGAGTAACTTTACAGTAAAGGCTGCTAATGTTTTTTGGAAAGTTTACTTCTTCAATATTTATTTATGACATTTTAGTCCCTCTAAAATACTTTTTTCTGTCTTTAAAAAATAGTTTGTTGGTTGTATCGGTTTGATATAGTAAAATATTTAAAGTTGTATTTTTCTAGAGTAATTATTAAAAGTCGTAATTAATTCTCAAATTTAAATATATATGTTATTTTTTAAAAATATCAAAAATAAAACATTCAAAAAATTTTATTTATAAATTAAAAAATAATTAAAAAGATAAGTTAAAACTCTTAATTATTTCATTATTTGAAAATATTTCGTAAGTATCTAACCTACTATTACAAAATATTTTGATTGTTAGAAATTAAAATAGATTATTTTTAAATTTTATTAGATTAAAACTAAATTATAAAAAACATAAATATAAAAAATATATTATACGAGAGTATTTGATAATTCGGTAAAATTCTTTATTTTAAAAAAAAATTAGTGAGTAAATTATTCATAAATTAAAGTTAAGACTTAAGAGAACATATTATAATTTACACTACAATTTTTGTAGTTGTTATTGAGAAAAAGAAAATATTTCATGTAATTTCATATTAGAATGAAAAAAATCACAAAAATGAATTAGAAATTCTTATTTCTTTTTACTTTTTGAGAATTTTTTTTTGTTTGAAAAGGTAGATAAAGAATCTACTATATATATATACCAAAATTAAAATTACTTTGGTGTAATAATTTTGTTCCTAAAATATTTTTTGTTATATATATCTATCACAAATTTTGTTTACAATTTATTAAGTTAAAAAATTTATTATCTTAAATAATTATTTTTATTATTTAGATAATATTTAAATAAATAAGAAATAAATATATATGTTAATTAATAGACTAAATTAACCATGAAGAGAGAGATTTTGTTTTTTGGATTTTATGGTCCTATATATATTGTATAGAGAGAATTAAGGGGAAAAAAGGAAGAAAATAATAAATAATCTGTGAGGGTCAGCATGCTTAGATTTTTATTGTGTCTACGTGTATCTTTATTTTAAATTCATTCTTTTGTCCAAAAACTTAAAAATGCTTAACTTACAAGCCCATAATTATGCTAACATAATTACTACTAATACCTCACATTATCATAGTTGTTTATCAGTTTCATTATGTGAAACTATACTGTAGTAAATTTGTAGACAGACTGAATAAAGATAGATTTTGTTTTTTAGTAGGACACTTGTCACATAGTCATATTATACATCACATTTCTATACATATAAAATGACATTCTTTTCTATATATAGTAGAATTCACCTTTTTTTTTGTTTAATGAAGAAGAACGTGACAGCTTGGAGAGTTTGTTCCATATTTTTTCGGAATGTGAAGGGAGACAGTTTTTCTTGAATTTTGTGATAGTTTTATTTTTATTAAGAACATGACATCTTTTTTCTTCAAACAAAAAAGTTTAATATAGTAAAGTGGAACAAAAGAGAATAAAACAAACAAGAACACAAAATTAATAAATTTATCTCATTGTTATTTCTGTCATTATCATCAATAATAAAAAAATCAATATTACTCCATTTTTCATAGTCTAGAAACAATTTATTAATATTTACCACAACATTTGATTTTTTGTTCTAAAATATCCTTCCGTTTCTTTTCAATCAAATATTTTAAATGACTGCAAAAAATTTCATCAACCACTTTTATTGCACCTCTTTCCTATTAGACGCTCCTGTTAAACTCTTAAAATGTTGTTTTAATATGTTTAGAACAAACCACAATCTATGTAACACCCTAATTATCCTAAACCTTACCTCATATCATAAAGCAAAGGTTAATAACAAAATATATAACAAAAGATAATAATATAGAGATCTAGCCGCCGCTCGCGGAGTTTAAGCCGGCTAGTTACATACAGACATACAGAGTTTAGTTAACACAACCTATACAAATTTTCCTCTCAAAGTAAATCTCTAGGCCAAATAAATACAAAAGTGAGAGATCTTAAACAAAATAACCAAAATGACTTCAAAACAAGATAGAGATCCTCCACTCTGTCACCACCAAAACAACTCACAGAGGTGGGTTGCGTCCTGCATCTGAAAAACAACAACAGAATATGGTATGAGAATCGGAGGTTCTCAGTATGGTAACAGTAACTAGTGATGTAAGATATAAGACTCCGGGACGCCAGAGGCAATCCTAGAACTTTATATCCATCACAAGATTCAACTTAAAGCATAACTAAATCATTAAAACATAACTTAAAACCATAATGATAAAAGGATAATCTAACTTAGTGGATTTCTAAACTAACAACTCTGCGCTGTCCCACAGCCTTCACCAACCTATCCTCCATGCGATCCTATCGCCACCGACTTCTGAACCTCCTCAATCCCAATAGAATACACAATTAATACAATGCAAGTAAAACACAAGTATAAGCATATACGTCAAGTAATTCAAATAGGCAATTAAGCATGTTATACAATTAGGCAAGCAATACAAGTCGGCAAAGCAAGCAAACAGATAAAAGATTCACATGATGAATGCCTGTCCTATTGGTTGTAATATCACATTATCGGTTCAACTGCCAACCCGGCACATCTCCATGGAGATGTCGCCCTTCGGTCTCATAATGGGAACCCCCAAGATATGGTGCCCGAAACACCGTCTAGGATGTCAGTGTCTGCACACTCTAATGATTCCAAAGGGATGCGAGCAGGATACTCTTGCCACAAACCTCGCATCTCAGCATAAGTGGGATAAACCTACCGTCCTTACGCCGCCGCCGTGACCTCGACAGGCGAGATTAACCTACCGTCCCTGCCAGGCGCATAGCGTCTCAACAATTCTCAGTATATAACAGCAATCCAGTGGTTTTCAGAAAATCATTTTTTAGTATATCAATAATTTATCATTGCATTCCGAGTCCCAGACTCATCTCAACCACTGTCAATTCATAATTTCCAATCCGAACTCTTCAGTTCACCACTTTCACAATTCATTCAGAATTCTTCAGTTTACCACTTTCACAATTCATTATCAATAATCACCAATACCATACGCCGCCCTTTCACTCAACTAAAACCATCCTCAGTACTCCAGAAACTTAAGCCTCCGTTTTCTAACTTTTTACCAGAAATACCGAGTTAGATCGCCTAGAACCTTTTCTATGTTTTGACATCCAAAAACAAGCCAAAGAGTCTTATATAAGTGTCACGGAAGTTCACAAGCTTGCTGGGAAGGTGAAACAGTTGAAAACAAGGTTTTTATTGAAAAACAGGACAGTGTGCATACGCATAGGGTTATGCGTATGCAAGCCCAGAAAGATTTTTAAGAAGTGTGCGTACGTATAAAGGTGTGCGTATGCACAGGGAGTAAAAATTTTCATTCTGCTCATACGCACGATGCGTGCGAACACCCTCAACAGAATGCACCTTCCAACATGTGCGTGTGCACAAGGCTGCGCATGCGCACAGCTTGCAAAACTTCGTTAGTTGTGTGTGCGCACAGAGCCTGCTAGCGCTCCCAACAGCAGCCATATCCCCTTGTGTGCGTGCGCACACTATCAAAATTACACAGGGTGTGTGTGCGCACACAAACCAGAAATCACAAATTCTGCAGCATTCACAGAATTCAGATTTCAGACATCAACTTGCAACGATCATATCTTTCTATTCAAAATTTGGATTTCTACAAAGTTGATACCGTTTTAGAGC
This sequence comes from Arachis hypogaea, assembly GCF_003086295.3. Taxonomy (NCBI): domain Eukaryota; kingdom Viridiplantae; phylum Streptophyta; class Magnoliopsida; order Fabales; family Fabaceae; genus Arachis; species Arachis hypogaea. The sequence continues at coordinate 49,976,406 of NC_092053.1, forward strand.
TCTTTAAATTATCTTTGATTTGATATAAAATTCATCTCATTTCACAAACTGTAGCTCAAGATATAATCCGTTGAAGTTCATCAAAAATTTATTTTTACAAAAGTTCACTAATTTCTAAATTTACCAAAATTTTCAACCAAAACCAAACCAAAACCACATCAAATTCAACTCACATCAGTTCTTACCATGTGTACCACATTCCACCACCCATATCATTAAATTCTCAAACCCAATTATCAATTATATCGCTTTAAACCATTTCTCACATAACAAACTTATCAATCATCATTCTATTACCACCAATCATGAGAAATCAACTTCAAGTTCAACATCCAACATTATTTATCAATATCAATACCAACTTCCATCAAAATAACCCAAAATCATCAAATTATCATACATCATCATTCAACAAATTCAACAACCAATTTAATCCAATCCTATCCTATGAGTCACTAGCCTAAGTGTCCAGAAATATTATATATATTAAATAGAGAAAACCGAAACCATACCTTGGCCCATTCCCAATATGCACTAAATCACCAAATTAACTCCACCAAGTTTCCACAAGCTCTTTCAAACTCAATCAAATCACCAAGTCCACTTTCAAGTTATTCAAGTCACCAACATTCTCCATACAACACCAATTCAAGCTATATACACATAACTCATAACTAAATCAACCTAGGGTTTCATCAAAATTGCAACTTCACAAGGGTTCAGAATAAACTCACCTTATCCAAGATTTATTGGGTCAAACCCAATAGGAACCAAAGGCTAGAGTGTACATAAACACCCAAAATCACAAAATTTCACTTAATACAAAACCCAAAAACTCGAAATTCTTAGGGCAGGAAACTGGCATTGAATTTTGAGAAGCTTACCACAAGGCTTAGCTAGAAATGACAGGCTCGGCAAGAGCTTCGCGCCACCGCTGATGGCTCGTGAATTGGAGCATCGTAGCTCGAGATATGATGGATTGAAGAAGAGAGTGAATAGTGTTTTAGCTCTCCCCTCTCACTTCACTCTTGCAGCTGTGTTTTGTGTTTATAAGTGTGGTGAATGAGCTGATGGCTCATTAAATAAGGTTTTATATGTTGGGCTTGGGCCCAACTTGGGTTCGGTCCAACCCGTTAGCATTTTTGGTCCATTTGGCCAAATTTCGGACCAAACCTTTAAAATTAACGCCTAGTTTTCGACTTTAAATATTTTCCTAAGGTTTTTTACTATTTTTAATTATTCTCGCACAGTACCAGACAAACTTAAACCGGTTTGGCCGGTTCATCTGCCGGTTCATCTGACTCAGAAAAATCTACTGAGTCCAAAAATCATATTTAAATCCCCAAGTTCTCATTCTAAAATTTCGGAACCTAATTTGGGCAATTTAATTATTTAATTAATCGGTTAGTTAATCGCGGTTCTTACATTCTTCCAACCAAATAAGAATTTTGTCCTCAAAATTTAGTGATTACCTGAGAATACCTCGGGATAATCCTTCCGCATCTCAGACTCCAATTCCTAAGTATGCTCTTCCACTCCTGCTCTCTTCCTGGCAACTTTAACTAATGGAACTTCCTTTGCACGCAGTTTCTTCACACTAGTGTCGTCAATACGCACCGGTGTTACTTGAAATGTCAAGTTCTCCCTCAACTCGACCGACTCGGGCTCTAACATATGGGCCGCATCTGATGTGTACTTACGGAGTTGTGACACGTGGAATACGTCATGCAAGTTAGACAAGTGGGGCGGCAAAACTACTTGATATGCCACCGGTCCGAATCGCCTCAGAATCTCAAATGGTCCAATGAACCTCGGATTCAACTTCTTTGTTTTGATTGCTCTTCCGATCCCAGTTGTCGGTGTAACCCTCAAAAATACATGTTCTCCCGCTTCAAATTCCAATGGTTTCCTTCTCTGATCCGCATAACTTTTCTGTCGGCTCTGTGCAGTTAAAATCTTAGCTTGAATCTTCTTAATCTTCTCAGTAGTCTTGGCTACCGAATCAGGACCTAAAATAGTTGCTTCACCAGTTTCATATTAACAAGGTGGAGATTGGCACGCACTTCTGTCCAGACAAAGCCTCATACGGAGCCATCACAATGCTCGCATGAAAGCTATTGTTGTACGCAAACTCCACCAATGGCATGTAACGGTCCCAACTTCCAGGTTGATCCAAGATACGCGCCCTTAGCATATCCTCCAACATCTGAATAGTCCATTTTGATTGTCCATTCGTTTGCGAATGATATGCGGTGCTGAGACATAGTCTCATACTGAAAGCTCTTTGGAAAACTCCCCAAAACCTTGATGTGAATCGGGGATCACGGTCCGACGCTATACTCGATTGCACACCGTGCAACCTTACGATCTCCTTGAGGTACAACCTCGCCAATTCCTCCAAAGAATAGTTTACTCGGATAGGTAGGAAATGAGCGGACTTGGTTAAGTGATCAACGATCACCCAAACTGCATCAAATCCCAACCTAGTCCTCAGTAAACCGGTCACAAAATCCATTGTAATTTCTTCCCACTTCCACTGAAGAATCTCAAGTGGCTGTAACATTCTCGACGGTTTCTGATGCTCTATCTTCACCTTCTGAGACGTCAAACATTTAGATACAATTGTAGCTACATCATTTTTCATCCCAGGCCACCAGAACATCTTCTTTAAATCATAGTACATCTTCGCACTTCCTGGGTGAATGGAAAACCCACTATTGTGAGCTTCTGACAACAATTCTTGTCTCAGACTCCCAACATCCGACACACAAATTCTCCCTTTATACCTCCACAATCCTTCATCATCTTTAGTAAACTCTCCATGCCTCTTCTTGCTAACCAGCTGAAATAATCGCTGAAGTCCTTGCTCATCTTGCTAGGCCCTCTGAATCTCTATTTTAAACGTACTTGAAATTTGTAACTGGTTCAAACAAGCTCTTCTGGAAACTTCACTAATATCCAACTTGAGATCCACAAACTTATCCACTAACTCCTCTTCCTTGATTCTCATCCAAGCTATCGTTAAAGACTTCTGACTCAATGAGTCTGCCACAACATTCGCCTTTCAAGGGTGATAACTTAGTTCAAAATCATAATCCTTGAGCAGCTCCATCCACCTCCTCTGATGCATATTGAGCTCTTTCTGATCAAAGATGTACTTGAGACTCTTATGATCAGAAAAGACGCTAAACCTCACTCCGTACAAGTGGTGTCTCCAAATCTTCAATGCAAACACAATTGCCACTAATTCTAAGTCATGAGTTGGGTGATTTACCTCATGCGGTCTCAGCTGACGCGATGCGTAAACCACCACATTTCGGTGTTGTATCAACACGCAACCCAAACCCTTTAAAGAAGCATCACAGTATACTTCAAACGGTTCATGCGGTTTCGGTAAAATTAAAACAGGTGCTGAAGTTAACTTTTGTTTCAAGGTCTGAAAACTCTCCTCACACTCTGACGTCCACAAAAATGGCACCTCTTTCCTTGCCAACTTATTCATTGGTAGTGCAATCCAGGAAAATCCTTCAATGAATCTCTGGTAATATCCGGCCAAACCCAAGAAAATTCTAACCTCCGTCACCGTAGTCGGTCTCTCCCATTCCATCACTGCCTCGACTTTCGAAGGATCTACGGCTATTCCTCCTTTGCTCACCACGTGACTGATGAGCGGATATTTTATACACTTTTTGGCATTATTTTCATATAGTTTTTAGTATATTTTATTTAGTTTTTATTAAGTTTTTATAGGTTTTAGTGTTAATTTCACATTTTTAGATTCTACTATGAGTTTTTGTGTTTTTGTATAATTTCAGATATTTTTTTATTGAAATTGAGGAGCTGGAGCAGAAGTCTGATTCAGAGATAGAGAAAGCACTGCAGATGCTGTCCAAATCTGACCTGCTTGCACTCATAAAAGCTTTTCTAGAGTTACAAAAGTCCAAATGGAGCACTCTCAATGGCTATGGAAAGCTGACTTCTAGCGCTTTCCAGAAATATATAATAGTCCATACTTTTCTTCAAATTAGAAGGCCCAAGACTGGCGTCCAATGCCAGCTACCTGCCCCCTTCTACGGGTCCAGCGCCCAAAAAGCAGAGACCAATGTACAAACGCCCAAAGAGGACCCCCTAGCTAGTGTTCCACGCCTCAGAGACCTCATAGCACATGGATCTCATCAAAGCTCAGCCCAAACACTCATCAAGTGGGCCCCAGAAGTGGATTTTAGCACTAAATAGACTATTTTACCCTTACTAGTTATCTGTTTAGTATTTAAAGTGTAGTTTACATAATCATTCAGACAACATACTATCATTTAGCATTATTCATCTTTTACATTGTATTTTACCTTCAGTATAAGTTTTTAAACCTCCTAGGTTGAGGGGAGGAGCCCTGCTGAGTCTTATAAATTAATAAAAGTATTACTGTTTCTCTTCGATCCGTGTTTGATCAATTCTAAGATGTATATCCGATCTTCATTGTGGTGAATAGGATGATCTAATAAATTAGCTTTGTTCATCACACTAAGACGAACGTGCCTGACAAATACCCGTATCTACTTGGGTTCATAATGCGTCTTTCACCGGACAAGGACGAACCAACAGCTATGTTTATACATCTCTCAAACGGCTAATCCACGACTTCGTTGGAGACTTCTCGAGACATCAGTTCAGCTGATTTCTGGGGAGATTAGAGTCTCTGTGGTAGAGGTTAGAACCCAAGGTGCAGCATTCTCTGATCCGGAAGATCTGACCTTGTCTGTGGCATTTTGAGTAGGATCATTAAGGAGAATGAACTGTACGAGCTTCACCCTCAATCAGAATGAATCCGCACTAAACCTGGGGTTCAAATCTGGAGAAGTATTGGCAGTTGCTCAAACCAGTGTCAATCACATACAGCCTGCCATTAAAGAAATCACTCACAAGCAAAGAGAGCAATAATACCAGAGTTAATTCAGAAAGACAAAGTAACTCTAATCCTCAACTCTAGTCCTATCTCTGTATATATATTAAACCTTTTTCTTTATTCCTTTAATGAATAGTTTCCCCTTATCATCAAAATATATAAACCTTCTGATCCGCCTGAGTAAGACCTGCAAGATAACCATAGCTTGTTTCAAACCACAATCCTCGTGGGATCGACCCTGACTCGCTCAAGTATTACTTGGACGACCCAGTGCACTTGCTGGTATTGCTGTACGAGAGTGTGGGATTCGTACGCACCAAGTTTTTGGCGCCGTTGCCAGGGATTGTTGAGTTTGGACAAACTGAAGGATTGTCTTGCTCCCTAGATCAGGTAATGTTTATTTTCTTTTCTTTATCATTCTTATTTGAGTCTTTTAATTTTTGTTTTCTTCTTCCTTAAATTTTCGAAAATAAAAAAAACCTTTTTAAAATAATATTTGTCTTTTCTCTGTTTGAGTCTTTGTGTCCTTGATTTTTGCAAGAGTATAACTTTTTTTTATTTGAGTCTTTTATTTTTATTTTCTTTTCATCTTATTTTTTGAAAAAAATCTAAAACTTTTTCAAAAATATTTTTCTTTTCTTTGTTTAATTTTTTCTCTTGAATTGAGTCTTATATGTTTTTGTTTTTCAATTTCAAAATTTTTTTTTTAAAACTTTACCACAAACCTTTATCTTCTTTGTCACTTTCTTATTTTGTTTGAGTCTTTTATTTTGTTCTTGGTGTTATTTTCGTGTTCTTTGAGTCTTGCTTTCTAAAAATTTTTAAAAATATTTTTTTTGTTTAATTCTTATGTCAAATCTTTAAGTTTGGTGTTTTTTTGTGTTTTTCTTTCAATTTTTTAAAAATTTTATGTTTGATGTTAAAAAAATTTTTAAGTTTGGTGTTCTTTATATGTTCTTGTGTTATTTGAGTTTTTGAGTCCTGTTCTTCGTGTTCTTGTTAGTCTTCAAAGTGTTTCTTGAGTTTTTTATGTGTTTTGATCTTAAAATTTTTACGTTTGGTATTCCTTAGTGTTTTCCTCCAAAAGTTTTCGAAAATTAGGGACATTAGATCTAAAAATTTGAAGTCTTGAGTCTTTTACTTGTTTTTCTCTTTCATCATTAAATTCAAAAATAAAAAAATATATTTTTTATTTTTATCATGACCATATTTTCAAAATTTTTAAGTTAAAAATTCAGATTTCTATTTTTAAATTTTTATCTTATCTTATCTTACTTTTTAATTTTCAAGAATCAAATCTTTTCAAAATTAAAAATATTATCTTTTTCAAAGTTCTTATCTTATCTTATTTCAAAATTAAAATTTCAACTTTCAAAATTCAAAAATTTAAAATTAAAATTTCAAAAATTCAATTTCAAAATCTAAAATTTAAATTTCAAATTTTAATTTTCAAAACTAAATTTTTTCAAATTTCAAATTTCAAAATTCAAAATTTTCAATTTCAAAATTCAAATTTTAATTTTTTTTCAAATTTCAAATCTTAAATTCAAATCTCTTTTAAATTAATATCTTCTCTCTCTTCTTTTTCAAAACTGCCTAACTAACTGCTTCTCTCTAATTTTTGAAAATCTTCTTCTTCTCTTTCTTCTATTTTCAAAATTTAATAATTAAATTTTAAATTCCTTCTAATTATTTAATTTTAATTTTGGTTTAATTAAATAAATAAAATAAAAATAAAAATATTTTAATTCTTATTCATCTCTTCTATCCCTATTTCTTCTTCCTTTCCTTCTACCTTTCTTCATTATGAACCGAAGTGGGAATGAAGAGTTCAGGAGAACTCTAGGATCTTATACAAATTCCTCTACTGACTTCTATGGAAGAAGTATCAGCATACCTCACATCAGAGCTAGCAGCTTTGAAGTGAACCCTCAACTCATTACTCTAGTGCAGCAGAACTGCCAGCATTCTAGGCTTCCTCAGGAAGAACCTACATAATTCCTGGCAGACTTCTTAAAGATTGTTGACACAGTACACAGTGAGAGAGTAGACCAAGATGTTTACAAATTATTGCTTTTTCCTTTTGCTGTAAAGGACCAAGCAAAAAGGTAGTTGGATAACCAGCTTAAAGTTAGTTTAAAAACTTGGAAACAGTTAGTGGATAAGTTTTTAAACCAATATTTCCCTCCAAGAAAGATGACCCAGCTGAGGCTGGACATCCAAGGCTTCAAAAAAGGAGACAGTGAATCTCTTTATGATGCCTGGGAGAGGTATAGGAGGATTCTAAGAAAATGTCCCACTGAAATATTTTCAGAATGAATACAGTTAGACATCTTCTACTATGGGCTTTCAGACATGGCGAGCATGTCTTTGGACCACTCTGCAGGTGGTTCCATACACATGAGAAAGACCATTGGAGAGGCTCAATAGCTTTTATACGCTTTTTGGCATTGTTTTTATATAGTTTTTAGTATATTTTATTTAGTTTTTATTAAGTTTTTATAGGTTTTAGTGTTAATTTCACATTTTTGGATTCTACTATGAGTTTTTATGTTTTTGTATAATTTCAGGTATTTTCTGGCTGAAATTGAGGAGCTGGAGCAGAAGTCTGATTCAGAGACAGAGAAAGCACTGTAGATGCTGTCCAGATCTGATCTGCCTGCACTCAGAAGAGATTTTCTAGAGCTACAAAAGTCCAAATGGAGTGCTCTCAATGGCTACGGAAAGCTGACTTCTAGCGCTTTCTAGAAATATATAATAGTCAATACTTTGTTTTATATTAGAAGGCCCAAAACTGGTGCCCAACGCCAGCTACCTGCCTCCTTCCAGGCGTCCAGCGCTCAAAGAGCAGAGACCAATGTACAAACGCCCAAAGAGGACCCCCTAGGGACTTTGTTAGGGACTTTTCGATACATCAGTTCAGCCAATTTCCGGGGATATTAAGGTCTCTGTGGTAGAGGCTAGAACCCAAGGTGCAGTATTCTCTGATCTGGAAGATCTGACCTGGTGTATGGCGTTTTGAGTAGGATCATTAAGGAGAATGAACTGTACGAGCTTCACCCTCAATCAGAATGGATCTACACTAAACCTAGGGTGCAGATCTGGAGAAGTATTGACAGTTGCTCAAACCAGTGTCAATCACATACAGCCTGCCATTGAAGAAATCACTCACAAGCAAAGAGAGCAGTAATACAAGAGTTAATTCAAAAAGACAAAGCAACTCTAATCCTCAACTCTAGTCCTATCTCTGTATATATATTAGACCTTTTTCTTTATTCATTTTATGAATAGTTTCCCCTTATCATAAAAACATATAAACCTTCTGATCTGCCTGACTAAGACCTGCAAGATAACCATAGCTTGCTTCAAACCACAATCCTCATGGGATCGACCCTGACTCGCTCAGGTATTACTTGGACGAATCAGTGCACTTGCTGGTACTGCTGTACAAGAGTGTGGGTATTCGTACGCACCAGTGACCTAAGAACTTCACTTCTTCCTTCCAGAACTCGCATTTGAACAACTTAGCATACAATTTTCGCTCCTTCACGATTTGCAACACAATTCTCAAGTGTTCCTCGTGTTCTGCCACCGTCTTAGAATAAACTAGGATGTCGTCTATGAAAACCACCACGAATTTGTCCAAGAAGGGATGAAATACTCTGTTCATGTAATCCATGAACACAGCAGGTGCATTCATTAACCCAAAGGACATCACCGCAAACTCGTAGTGTCCATAACGCGTCCTAAATGAAGTTTTTGGAATGTCATCCTCCTTCACCCTTATCTGATGATAACTGGATCTTAAGTCAATCTTAGAAAATACTCCAACTCCTTGCAGTTGATCCATTAAGTCATCTATCCTTGGCAGCGGGTACTTGTTCTTCACAGTCACTTTGTTTAACTGCCGGTAATCCATGCAAAGTTGCATTCCTCCGTCCTTCTTTTTTCACCAATAAAACTGGTGCTCCCCACGGAGATGCACTTGGTCGAATGAACCTCTTGCTCAGAAGCTCTTCTAACTAAGCCTTGCTTCAACTGCATAAGCTCCAACTCCTTCGCTTCCCTTGCAGATTCAGAAAAATACTTCTTGTAAAAAGCTGTCTGTAATACATTCCAAAGAATGTCGGCATTCTAAAGTTGTAGCAAGTGGCATTCTCCTTGCCACCAGTGCTGAGCCTCTCCCAAAAGCTGATACACCGCGAACTCTACATACTGATTAGTCAGGACATGCTGAGCTTATAGTGCGCGTTCCGTGGCTAAGAACCAATTGTCCGCTTCAGTCGGGTTGTTCGAACCTCTGAAAGTCGGTGGATGAACCTTGAGAAATGTAGCCAAGGTCATCGGAGCACCTCCCAAGTTATCACTATTTCCTTCTGTATTATCATTCCCGTTTCCATCACCATTTCCGTTTTCAGCTGGTTGGCCTAACCTCTGGACAACTTGCAGAGTCGCAGCAACATTCGCCTCTATAGTATTAGCAAGATTAGCCATTGCCGCCATGAACTCGGCATGGTTATCGGCCGGTCAGTCATTTTTAGTTCCTCCCCATGTACGAGTACGACCTCATCCGCGAGTAGCCATTAGGGTTCCTGTCTACACCAAACAATCGATATCAAGGTGATCAGTCTCAATATCAAAAGCCTAGTACTTCAATCATCCCAAAAGGCACTCACAAACAAGCATGCTATGCATATATCAAATAGATAACCTAAATAGCATCAAAGAAAAAGACACACAGTATGCAATGAAGCACAATCGGTCCATCCCTCAAGCTCACGAGGACGAACCGCTCTGATACCACTAAATGTAACACCCTAATTACCCTAAGCCTGATCTCGCATCGTAAAGCAAAGGTTAATCAAATGTTACAATAATTCTAATGTTCATACATATAATATAGAAAGAATTAATATACTCTAAAAGCCCGATGAAGAATTTAAGCCCAAAAATAGAATCCAAAAGCGCAAAACGTACTCACGAAGCTACACTAAACGAGGCATAAGATATACGTACGAATATCAAGGTATATGTAAATAGATATAATAAAAGATAATAATATAGAGATCTAGCCGCCGCTCGTGGAGTTTAAGTCGGCTAGTTACATACAGACATACATAGTTTAGACAGTTAAAACAGCCTATACAAATTTTTCTCTCAAAGTAAGCTACTAGGCCAAATAAATAAAAAGTGAGAGATCTTAAACAAAATAATCAAAATGACTTCAAAACAAGATAGAGATCCTCCGCTCTGTTACCACCAAAATAACTCACCGAGGTGGGTTGCGACCTGCATTTGAAAAATAACAACAGAATATGGTATGAGAACCGGAGGTTCTCAGTATGGTAACAGTGCCTAGTGATGTAAGATATAAGACTCTGGGACGCCAGAGGCAATCCTAGAACTTCATATCCATCACAAGCTTCAACTTAAAAAATAAATAAATCTTTAAAACATAACTTAAAACCATAATGATAAAGGGATAATCTAACTTCGTGGATTTCTAAACTAACAACTCTCCGCTGTCCCACAGCCTTCACCAACCTATCCTCCATGCGATCCCATCGCCACCGCCTTCCGAACCTCCTCAATCCCAATAGAATACACAATTAATACAATGCAAGTAAAACACAAGTATAAGCATATACGTCAAGTAATTCAAATAGGCAATTAGGCATGTTATACAATTACGCGAGCAATACAAGTCGGCAAAGCAAGCAAACAGAGAAAAGATGCACATGATGAATGCTTGTTCTATTGGCTGTGATATCACATTGTCGGTTCAACTGCCAACCCGACGACACATCTCCATAGAGATGTCGCCCTTCGGTCTCATAATGGGAACCCTGATGCGGGCAGAAATTGGTGAATTAAAAATTATTAGAATATATGCGTTGCAAGTATAGTTCTTAACTCGCCAGAAATCCACCGCTCAATTTAGAAAGGTGTCACAGAAAATTGAAATTTAAAATACTAGGAGTATGAATCCCAGGTTGTCTCCCAACGAGTTGCAGGAAAGGGTGCTATTTTATTAATCAGATGTTTTCGAAAAGGTTTGAGTTGAGTAAACAGGAAATTAAATTGATGAAATTGAATAATGTAAATAAGAGCCTTGACTGGGAGTTGATTACATGGAAGCCCTATTCTTGATGGAACACTCTTAAGATTAATTGACAATTGAGAGTTATTTCGTTTAGTTATCCTTTACTAAGTAAGGGAAGGTAAAACAAGTTGGAATACTGTTCTATCCACAAGTCCTAATCCGCTCTTGGGAGGATTGGTGTCAGGAATTAGAGAGCAAACCAACAATAACCCAATTACAATCTTTCTCTTGAACCTTCCAACTCAAGGGTTCCTTTCAATCAACTCCCCATCAAGTTAGGGAACTACTCACTCATTGTAAAGGTAAAATTCATAGCACATAAAAAAGAATTAAAGAAAGACATTGTAAATAAAAAATAAGAATAGTCAATTAAAAATAAAAGTGATCCTTGTATTAAATAATCCTAAAAATATTCCAATGGTAAAATTAAACAAAGCAAAGAACATGGAAGAGTAAGCCAAGTAAAGAAAACGAACTAGAATGACGAAGTCTTGATGAGGTAATAACTCTTCTCAATATCCCAATGCAAAAAGCTAGAGAAAAATAAAATCCTAAGAACTATCAATGTCTAGAGAGAAAAACCTAGGGGAGGAGTAAAACTAGATCTAAAAACTCAAACTGTGTAGAATGAATGTTGTCTTTTGTTTCTGCTTGTTCTCTGGCTCTAGTCTGCTATTCTGGGCCAAAAACTGGGTCAAAATAGGGTCCAAAATCGCCCCTAGCGAATCCTGCAGATTATACAGATCGCGCATGTCACGCGATCGCGTCATCCATGCGGACGCGTCATTCGCGCTTTTCCTCGCCACGCGTTTGCGTCGTCCACGCCTCCGCGTTGCTGGTGCTTTTCTAGTCCGTGCGATCGCGTGAGCCACGCTGCCGCGTCACTGCGATTTCTCCTCTTTCACGCGGTCGCATGAGCCATGCAGTCGCGTCACTTCTCGCTGGTTATCTCCTCAATTTCTTGTGTTCCTTCCATTTTTGCTAGCTTCCTTTCCAATCTCCAACTCATTCATGTCCTATAAAGCTTGAAACGCTTAACACACAGATCACGGCATCGAATGGAATAAAGGAGAATTAAAATGCATAATTAAAAGTCTCTAGGAAGCAGTTTTCAATTATGTAATAATTTCAGGAAGGAAATATAAATGCATGCTAAATTAATGAATAAGTGGGTAAGGATCATGATAAAACCACACAATTAAACACAATATAAACCATAAAATAGTGGTTTATCAACCTCCCCACACTTAAACATTAGCATGTCCTTATGCTTAATTGAAGGAGATAAAGTAAATAAGTATGAACATGCAGAAACTCATGCAATGCAATGCAATCCTATATATATGAATGCAACTATATGATTCCTGTCCACTTGATCAAAAGTAAATAAGCTCTTCAAAACAATTACAAATCAAATTCCACTAATTCTATCATTATACAGTAAGACAGATAAAAGTGCAAGAAGATAGCTTATGAAGTCAGGGAACGTGGAAATTCAAGCATTGAACCCTCACTGATGATGTATGTACGCTCTAATCTCTCTAGTGTATAGGGTAATCACTCTATCCTTCTCTAATCATGCTTTCTAACTTTTGTTCTTCTCCTAACCAATCAACAACATTTAATATACCAATGCAAACATCATGAGGTCTTTTCAAGGTTGTAATGGGGCCAAGGTAGGTAGGGATACATGTATGGTCAAGTGAGCTTAAAAATTGAATCTTTAATTAACCCAAGCTTCAACCCAACCTATATAACTTGCATAACCTTAGAATTCATACCTAGCTACCCAGAATTTCCCTTTTACATTCCATACTCATGTATCAACTTTTTATTTTAATTTTTATCATATGTGCATTGATCTTTGAATTCTCAATTCAGCATTGGGGTAATTTTGTCCCCTTATTCATTTATTTATTAATTTTTTTAAATAGAAGCAAAAATAAACATAGCTTATCAATGCAAATAGATTTTTAATTCTTATAGTTTCACATGAGCAGGTATCCAAATTTCCATTAAATTATCATGACACATTCCCTTAATAACTTTTGTTCCCATAATTTCCCATACGTAACTAGCACACACAATTCTATCTTAAGCTAACCAAAGATTCAATTTGAGATATACAATTGTTTTTCCGCTTAAGGCTAGTAATGTGGTGAAATATAGAACAAATAGGATTTAAAGGCTCAAAGTGGTTAACAAAGGTAATTGAAAAGGGTAGGCTTAATTTGGATGAGTGAGTGTAAACAAATAATGGCCTCAATCATGTGCAAGCATATAAATATAATAAATATTGGACATATAAGATAAAACAAAATCTAGATTACAATCATAGAGAAGTAAACACACAAGAATAAAATAATTATGGTTAAATAATGTAACCATGCATAAAGGCTCAAATCTTCACAGGTTGTGTGTTCTTTAGCTCAAAAATAATCATGTTCCAAATACAACTTCAAGCAAATTTATCATAAAAAATTTTAAAAATTAGTGAAATTTTGTTCCAAAGATAGAGTCTTAGAAGAAACTTATTGTCTTTTCAATCAAGTAGAGTATGCATGCAACTAACCTATTACTATGCAATTTATCCTATTCTATAAAAGAAAGAAAAAAAACTAATTAAAATATCCTAATTTATTGGTGCTAGGGAAGAGAAATTACCTCTGGAAGTCAGGTACTGACCGACCTCCCCACACTTAAGGCATTGCACCGTCCGCGGTGCCATCTGTCAGGAACAGGGGTGGGCTGGTTGCAGTATCTCCACATTTGGGACCATCATGGCTCCCTGTGCTGGTAAAAAAAGTGGAGTCCGGGGTGTCTGAGTCCTTGAAGTGTCCCTTGAGTAGCTCCTTGAGGTGTTTGAATCGGCGCTCGTTACGGCGCTCTCTTAACTTCGCTTTCTGTTCTTGCCGATCCAACCTTTTGATTATCTACTGGAGCAGTTCATCAGTTGTAGGTGCTTGTGGTGGTGAAGAAGGGATATCTTCAACCGGAGCAGTGAGAAGGCTTTTAGTGGCTGTTGGAAGTCTAAGGTACTTCCCATTGGGGACATACTGATCATCCCGTGGAAGCATGGCTTTGGTGTCTCTAACTCTGTAGGGAACTCTGGCTGCTGAGACAAGATCTGAGACCAAGGTGGGAAAAGGTAAGTTGCCCGCAATTTGTACGTGTCCCATGGCATTCCGGATATGTCTTGGTAAATTCAGAGGCTGGTCTGTAAGGATGCACCATAGTAGAACGGCCATGTCTGTAGTGAAGGAGAATTCGTGAGTGCTCGGAAAGACGTAATGGGACATGATCTGTGCCCATACGCGAGCTTCCAAGGTAAGTACTGAAGCTGATATTCCCTTAGGGCGGGTACGATGGTATCCGTAGATCCAACGGCTGCCAGGTAGTGCGATAACTCTGAGAACAGCTTCCCAGTCAAATTGGTACATCTGGTGCTTGAGTGCGGCTTCTTGAAAGGCGTCCATTCCTTCTGGAATAGGGGGAAGACTCAAAGCTTGTTGGATAGCCTCTTCTGTAATGGGGACTTGTTTCTGACGGACAAAGACAGACTGCAGGGTAGGCAGGTAGAAGTTAGAGTAGAACTCGACTACCCAGGAAAGATTGACTTACTTTTGTTGTCTCCGTAGGAAACCCCATTGTCTTCGTTCAATTTGCGGCTCAACAAAAGTAGCAATATTGGGCGGGAGGATAAGAAGGTGTTCGTTGTTGTAACTCCTTTCAGCTAGAATAGGGAACATCTGCTCACAGTAGCGATTTAGAAATCGCGCAGTGTCCTTTGCTGGAAAGGTTTTCTCTTTTTCATCAACCTTGATGATCCTCCTAACTCTTTTTGTTGAGGGCTTAACTGCAGTTGAAGAAGGTTCTGCCACTAGTGCTCTTTTAGTTCCTCTTCTTGCTGGAGGTTTGGGAGTAGCTTTCTCTTTTTCTTTCTTGGTGGCCATCCTGAAAAGGGAAGAGAGAGTAAATTGAATTCAAAGAGATAAATAGCAATGAAGAGGATGAAAAAGGATGGTTATAAATGCACATTAAAAGGTAAATGATGTTAACACACGCTCATGAGTACATGTGAAAGATCATTAATGGAAAATAGTTAGTGCATATGATGACAAGTGAATGCAAGGTGTTTATTGGCATGCCGGCAAAGGGCATGAGTAGCATAGACCAAGCATTACTTTGTAACACACCATCACGTTTGTATTGACAATAAATTTAATTAATATAATAGTAAAGGAAATTTGTGAAAAGCAAGCATTGAATAGTAGAATAACATAGAGAAGTGCATAATGCCATATGGGCTTTTTCACAAACACATAGCGTGCATGGTAAATAAGGTATAGAAAGTATTAAAGTGAACATGCAAGCAACCCTTTAAAGAAAATAATATATAATTGCCAAACAATTTGCAACAATCCACAAGCATATAATGAAGAATAATGACTCAAATAAAATTCTAACACCATGTAAAAAGGAAAGAAGAAGAAAGAAAATATGAATAATGAAAAGAAAAAGAAAAGAAAAGAAAATAACATATAAAATAAGAAGAATGATAGAAAAGAAAAGGATGAAGAAGAAAATAAAACCTTGTTAATGGAGGTGAGGGAGAGAGAGTGAAAGGTGAGATAGAAGGAAGAAGGGAGGAGGAAGAAATAAGGAGGGAAAAAGGAAAATTAGGATTTGGAGAAGAAAAAGATATGATAATTGGCAAAATTAGGTTGAGCTGTGCGGCGCAAGCGACGCGATCGCATGGAACACGCGGTCGCGCGTCTTGCGCTTAAGGTGAGGGACGCGGTCGCGTCGGTCACGCGGTCGCGTGACCCAGTTTGTGCTAGTGGTGCGAGGGTTGCCTCGCACTCACACAACTCTCTGTTCAAAATCATTAAATGCCAAATTTTAGGTGACGCGATCGCATGGGGCATGCGATCGCGTGAGTGGGCAGTTTATGAGGTACGACGCGGCCGCGTGGGGCACGCGGTCGCGTGAGGGGCATTGCGCGTCCAGCGCCAGTCCAGCACCACTCTAGCACAACTTTCAGCTGTGCACCCTTTCTACGTCGAAAATCAGGGCACGCGGTTGCGTGGGACACGCGGTCGCGTGGGAGGTCATTATGCCCATACGACGCGGACGCGTCGGTGCTGATTTGTGCCACTGGCACTCCTCCAGCCACGCTCCAGTGTGACTCTCTGTTTGTTTTTATTTTTCTCCCCTCTCCTTGCGACGCGGACGCGTCGCTGATGTGGTTGGGTCGCGTGGCATTTTTTTTAAAATATGTAAATGCATATGCACGAAATATCTATACCAATATATAAAGCCAATACCAGAGTTTGGTGTCCAATTTTTATAGACATCATTTATCCTCAAATAATTCATTGTATAAATCAAATTTATGGACAAAATAGGAATAATATATTTTCAAATTTTTAATTAAAAAAAAAATCAGTAACCCACGAAAGAGTTAAATAACTACTACAATCGTGAGTAAATTAAATAACTGCTGCACTTATAAATATTCCTCACCTCACTGTTGTCGATCTTTTTTCTGCATCTTGCTCTCTTTTGGTTCTGACATGCATTTATTAAGAAAGAGAGTTGATACAATTTTTATGCCAACTCCATTGCCGTATCTATATTCTACCTTTTGAAAAATACAAGAATAGAAACACACGATAATGGAACTGGTCCAAATAATAGACGTCATGATAATATAAGTGGGTGATATTTTATATTTATGGTTTATTTTATTTTTGAGTACTCATTTCTAATTTTTAAAAGAAAATTTAAAACACAAGTACCCTTTATCTTATTCCATTTTTACATCTAAAGTTTGTATTTTTTTTTGTATAACTATAGATTGAGCACTACTGTTCAATATCTAAACAAGTTTTTTATATTATCCAGTTTCAAACAATATATAAAGGCAATATTACAATTTGATCTCCAACTTTTGAAAAAATCATCTCTCTTCAAACAACTCATTTCACAAAATAAATTTAATATATAAAATAGTAACAATAATTTTTTTAATATTTTATCTTCATCATATAATATATAATATTTATTCAAAGAATCTTTCGTAATGAATAAATTTAAAGATATGTTATTGCACACTACTATGTATAAAATGCCTAATAACGAATAAGATTATGAATTTTATAATAAATAATTAAAATAGATAATTAACAAATAAAAAATTTAAAAATAGACAATACATTCATAATACTAATAATAGTAATTGTAATAAAGTTAATTGTTTTATATTTTATATTTTTAATTAAAAATAACATTTAAATATAATTTTTTTAAAATTTTAAAAAATTTATGACGTGATAATGGATAATGAATAAAAAGATTTATATTTTTTATGTAGTTATACAAATTATATTTAATTTATTTAAAAATAAAAGAGATTATATTTGTTATTTTAAGTTATATGTAAAAAAATTATTTATTTATTTACCTATAAATATATTCTATATTTATTAAAATTTATCAATATTTTTTTTATATTGTTTGATACGTATTATTAAAGTCTATGTTTATTAAAGTCGATTAATATTTTTATTTATATATTAATATGTATCTATAACAATATATAAAGTCAATACAAAGAATTGACCATAACTTTAGTTTCCAATTTTTTTTAACTATATTTACTCTCTAACAAACTATTTCATAAAATAAATTATAAGGACAAAATAGTCATAAAATTTATTTTAAAAAATCCAATAACATCCCACTAAAATAAATTATAAGGACAAAATAGCCATACCTTTGTTACTCTTATAACCATGATAATACATCTCCCAACAAAAAAAATGCACATCAATGTCTTCACATTTTTCACCATCTTCATATTTTGTTTAATTTTATGTTTGTTTTAGTTTTAGTTTTAGTTTATATCCTTTGTTTTATCAATGTCTTCACATTCTTCACCATCTTCATGTTTTATTTAATTCTATATTAGTTTTAGTTTATATCCTTTTATTTTGAGTACGTTGTACTCTCACAGTCTCATTGGTAGTTTGGTTTCACTCTAATTATTCTATTAAAGTTTTATTTGTAATATTTTAGAAAAATCTACTAATTTTGTTCTTCATACACACTTTTATGTGTTTCTCTTACTATCGGCCTTCTCTTTTTTCAATACCCTCAATTGCATCGCCTCCTTCGTCTTCCATTGCCTTTATCCACCGTTGCAAATTTCATCATTTGATTTCACGCATAACTTCCACTTATATTTTTCCTTCTCTTCAGTTTACTTATTTAATTTATATTTTTAGTCATTCTTTTATCCTTTTAATTCATTCCCAATTTTTTACGTAAAAAATAGTTCTGTCTTTTTTTCTTATCAATTTAATGTAAAAAAACCATTTTTTTTATCTTATCGATTTGATATAGAAAGAAAATATTTTCTTTTTATCTGGTATGTGTTGTTATTTTTGTTTACATGTCTTTACCTATCAATGATAGAAGGAAGAAGTTTCATAAATATTTTGTTAACTTATTATTTTTAGATTGCTTTGCAATAATATTTTTTTAATTTTTTAAATTATTGATTATATAGAGTATTATATTTAAAATTTGAGTATATAAATATTTCTTCTGAAATAAAATAAAATTATTAATTTTGTCTATCACAGTATCATTTATCTTAAGGAGTGGTTAATTTATTTAATTGGCATGTATAAAGGGCGCAAGAAAGTTCACAGCTATCAAAGGTTTGTTAAAAACATTAACATGTTAATTTTTTGAACTATCTAAACTATTAATTATGTAGAGTATTGAATTTGACATTTAATTATAAAGAGTACTAGAATTGACATTTATTAATTTTTTAAATTATTGCAAAAAGATTATTAATTAATTTAATATTATTTGTCTGTCGTATGATTGGCATATCAAAGATGTAAACAAAATTTATACCTACCAATAGTAGAATGAAAAACCTCCACGTATATTTTGTTATTTTTTTTATTTTTAATATGTTTTATATAAGAAAATATTATTTTTTATTGATTATTAGATTGACATATAATACCATAAATATAGTAAGATAAGAACTTTGTTAATTGATTTTGTTAATCTCTTTTTTATTTTTAATCTATTTTATATTGGATAATATTATTTTTTATTAATTATTAGATTGACATATAACATTTAAATGTGTCAAGATAAGAACTGTGTTATATATTTTTTGTTATTTCAACTTTCATGATTATTTTCTTCTCTTTATTTTTCTATGTCATAGGCCATGTAAGTTTTAATTTATTATTTATCTTATATATATATATATATATATATATTCTATTTTAAAAACTATTTTATTTTTTTAGGTTCTCTAATTTGTTTTATTGTATTTTTCTTTTACTTTGAAAATTTTATGGTCTGAAGATAATAGGTTTAAAAATTTATTAATGGATAACTACTAGAAAAAAATATTACATAAATAATAGAAATAAGTTGATATTATACAAATTAATTTAGAGAGAGAAAAAAAACTTAACAAAAAGAAGATATAGATTTTCACCTTTTGTTATATGGTAAATTGATTATATATAATATAATAAATGGTACATGTTCTCAATATAAGAACATGGGATTTAATATGACGACCCTTTCATGATGTTTCTCTGCCTTAATAAAAAAATTATTATCATTTAGACTTAAAATGTTTATTTTTGTACTTAATAAAACACCTAATATCATTTAATTTTAATTTTTAACTTTCAAGATACATGAAAGATAATTTAAAAGATACTTATTATATAAGAAGTTAAAAATATTCTAAATTTAAAAAATTATTTAATAACAAAATTAAGTTTGTTCGTAGGGAGAATTAGAGAGAGAAAGAGAAAGTTAAAACTTTTTAACTAATTATAAAGAATCACTACCATCAAAGTTATTAAATTTGAGTATATTAAGTGAGGTCGAAGAAGCAAACCATGACGATAAATCTAAAAATTTTTTGTCTCTTTTTATATAGTGTTTCAGTTGAAGTAACTTTTCTTTATGAATAATATTTAAATGACGAACAAAATAATAAGATTCGTATTAGACTATGAAAATTAATCTAATCCTTATAATATGATGTCATTATTTCAAAACATGTAAAATAAAATCATAAAGTATAATTTAATTGATGTGCACAATAAAATAAATATGAAACTTATAAAATAGCAGTAAAATGTAGATAGCAATGGTTGCCTTCTGTCCTAAGCTAAGGTACTATATTAAACTACGACTTAAATTTATAATGATTAGTTAAAAAACTTACAATTATAGTACTATTTTTTATTATTTTAGTTGAAAATAATTAGGATTACTAACATCAAATTTTGATAATTTGGGAAAATTTTAAATGCTTTATGTCTTAATTTTTTTAGTAAAACTTCAACAACTCATAAAAGTTAACACAATAGATGGTTATAAATCAAAGTAATAAATAAGAGTAAACGTTGCGATAATGATACTTAGTGATAATTAATAACGATAAGATGATGAGAATGTGGAAGGAGAAAAAAATGAGAAAGGAGAACAATGTAATATAATAGTGGCGATGAGACAATAGCAGGTATGTATATAGAGAATAATATATAGTAAGAGAAAGAATAGTGTTTGATATAGTGAGTGAATATAATAAAAATATAAATTAATAATTTTGAAAAAAATAATAAAATTAAACATAATTTAAAAAAATAAATATTAAATTAAAAAATATTTTTTATCAATTAGAATTATGCATGAAGATAAAGAGTGTTTTGAATATAAATTTTTATCTTTGTTTTAAATTAAATATTATTAAAAATAAATAAACTTAATAATGTTTCTAAATAGTTAATTATAAATAATATTTCTAAATATTTATTTTCATTTTGTTACACAAAATAACAACATAATAAATTTGTTTAATATCTTATTTAATTTAAATTTATAAATTTTATACATTCTAAAAGTTAAATAATTATAAAATTTTTATTTTTGTTTTCAAATTTTTTTATTCTTAATGTTTAGATTATTTTATTAAATTTATAATTTTAAAAATAAAATTATAAAAATTAATCTCTTCAAAATAATAGAAAAGCGGCTGAGCCTGTTGAGCCGCTAGTACTAATAAAGAGAAGAGTTATTGGATAAGAAAACTAAAAATAGAGAAAAGAACGATCATACCATGGTGGGTTGTCTCCCACCTAACGCTTTGCTTTAACGTCCGTAAGTTGGACGCTCCACTAGCTCAGTCTTTGGCTATGTGGGGATCTTCCAAGAGGAAGATCTCGAGTTCCTTGTCTTTCTTCCACTTTTCGCCATGGTACAGCTTTAAACGATGTCCATTAACTTTGATAAGCTCCGAGCTCGAAGGATGGCTAAGGTGATAAACTCCGTACGGTTCGGCCTTCTCTACTCTGTATGGACCTTCCCATCTTGATCTCAACTTGCCTGGCATGAGCCTCAGTCGAGATTTGTAAAGGAGGACCGAATCCCCAGGTTGGAACTCTTTCCTCTTGATATTCTGGTCATGTACAGCCTTTTTCTTTTCCTTGTGTAGTCTTGAGTTCTCATAAGCTTCTAGGCGAAGGTTCTCCAATTCTTGCAGTTACAACTTCCTTTCAGCTCTGGCTTTCTCAATTCCCATATTGCATTCCTTTATTGCCCAAAAGGCCTTGTGCTCTATTTCAACAGGGAGATGACAAGCTTTTCCATAAACTAAGCAGAAAGGACTCATCTCAATGGGTGTTTTGTATGCTGTTCTGTACGCCCAGAGTGCATCTTGTAGCCTGGTGCTCCAAACTCCTCTATGAGGCTTTACTATCTTCTGCAAGATACGCTTTATCTCTCTATTAGACACCTCGGCTTGCCCATTGGTTTGGGGATGGTAAGCTGTTGCAACTTTATGAATTATCCCATGCTTCTTCATCAATCATATTAGTCTCTTATTACAAAAATGGGTTCCTTGATCGCTCACGATTGCTCGTGGTGATCCAAAGTGACAAATAATATGGTTTCTCACAAAGGAAACAACAGTGTTAGCATCATCAGTGCGGGTAGGAATTGCTTCCACCCACTTAGAAACATAATCCACAGCTAACAAAACATAAAAATAACCATTAGAATTTGGAAATGGACCCATGAAGTCAATGCCCCAAACATCAAAAATTTCACAGAAAAGCATAATTTGCTGAGACATCTCATCCCTCCTGGATATATTACCAAATTTCTGGCATGGGAAACAGGATCTACAAAATTCAGCGGCGTCTCGAAAAAGAGTAGGCCACCAGAATCCACAGTCTAAGATTTTTCTAGCAGTTCTTTGAGGGCCAAAATGTCCTCCACTCTCAGATGAGTGACAGGCCTCTAAGATGGACTGGAATTCTGATTGAGGCACACATTGTCGAATTACCTGATCAGCGCCACATCTCCATAAATATGGGTCATCCCATATATAATATTTAGACTCGCTTTTTAGCTTGTCTCTTTGATGCTTAGAAAAGTTTGGAGGAAATATGCGGCTAATTAGATAATTAGCTACAGGTGCATACCAAGGGGATACTTCAGATACTGCTTGCAGGTTATCAAATGGAAAATTATCATCTATAGGAGTAGAATCATCCTTAATATGCTCAAGGCGACTCAAGTGGTCTGCCACTAAATTCTGGTTACCACTCCTATCCTTTATTTCTAAATCAAATTCTTGTAATAACAGTATCTAACGTATAAGCCTTGGTTTGGACTCCTTTTTAGATAATATATACTTTAAAGCTGCATGGTCCGAATACACTACTACTCTAGTACCAAGTAAATAAGCTCGGAATTTATCCAGAGCAAAAACAATAGCAAGAAGCTCTTTCTCAGTAGTAGTATAATTGGACTGGGCAGCGTCTAAAGTCTTAGACGCATAAGCAATAACAAAAGGATCCTTACCTTCGCGCTGAGCCAACGCTGCTCCTACTGCATGGTTGGAAGCATCGCACATAATTTCAAACGGCTGGCTCCAGTCTGGTCCTCTCACAATTGGAGCTTGAGTCAGGGCGGCCTTCAGCTTATCAAACGCTTGCTTGCAATCTTCACTGAACTCGAACTCAATATCCTTCTGTAGTAATCTGGATAAGGGAAGTGCTACCTTACTAAAGTCCTTAATAAATCTCCTGTAAAAACCTGCATGGCCAAGGAACGAACGGACTTCCCTCACAGAAGAGGGGTAAGGTAAACTAGAAATAACATTCACCTTTGCTGGGTCTACAGAAATGCCAGTATTAGATACCACATGTCCTAATACAATCCCTTGTTTTACCATAAAATGACATTTTTCAAAATTCAATACAAGGTTTGTATTAACACATCTATCTAATACTCTAGATAATCCATCTAAGCAAAGGCTAAAAAAATCACCATAAATGCTAAAATCATCCATAAAAACCTCCATACAGTCCTCAATAAGATTATAGAAAAGACTCATCATACACCTTTGGAAAGTAGCTGGTGCATTGCACAAGCCAAAGGGCATTCTCTTGTAAGCATAAGTCCCAAAAGGACATGTGAAAGTGGTCTTTTCCTGATCCTCAGGAGCTATATGAATCTGGAAATAACCTGTGTAACCATCTAAAAAGCAATAATGTGATTTACCTAACAGGCGATCCAGCATTTGATCAATAAATGGAAGTGGGTAGTGATCCTTACGGGTAGCTTGGTTGAGACGCCTGTAATCAATGCAGACTCTCCAAGCATTCTGAACTCTAGTTGCTATGAGCTCTCTATGCTCATTCTTCACTGTAGTGACTCCAGACTTCTTGGGCATCACTTGTACTGGGCTAACCCATTCACTGTCTGAAATGGGATAGATGATATCTGCCTCTAATAATCTGGTCACTTCCTTCTTGACAACCTCTAGGATAGTGGGGTTCAGTCTTCTCTGTGGTTGATGGACAGGTCTTGCTCCCTCTTCTAAAAATATTCTATGCTCACAGATTTGAGGGTTGATGCCTACTATATCTGCCAAACTCCAACCAATTGCCTTCTTGTGCCTCCTCAGCACACCAAGTAGCTGTTCTTCCTGTTGGGAAGTGAGCTCCCTTGCAATGATAACCGGAAACTTCTGCCTGTCTTCAAGGTAAGCATATTTGAGGTGTGGAGGAAGGGGTTTTAATTCTAACTTCTGATCATGTTCAGGTTCTGGATTGTCTGGAGCTGGTAACAGTGGTAAGGCACTGTCATTGTCCTCTGAGAATGTCCCCACACTTGGACCTTGTCCTGTGTGCTTCTCTTCAAATTCCTCCTGGTGAACTTCAGCCACGGTTTCATCTATAATGTCACGCTGGAGGATAGAATGATCCTCAGGAGGATGCTTCATAACTCCATTCAGATTGAAGATCACTACTCGGCCATCTATTTCAAAAGAGTATGTTCCTGAGAAAGCATCTAATTTAAACTTTGAGGTCTTCAGGAATGGTCTTCCAAGTAGGATTGATGATGGCTTATCTGAGGCATTCTGGGGCATCTCCAAGATATGAAAATCAATGGAAAATGTGAGTCCTTTAATGCCCACTAATACGTCTTCAGCAACTCCAGCCACTGTAATAATGCTCTTATCTGCTAACACAAAACGAGCTGCCGACCTTTTTAAGGGAGGGAGCCTCAAAATATCATATATAGACAAAGGCATTATACTTACACATGCTCCTAAATCACACATGCAATCAGAAAATACTACACCACCTATAGTACAATTAACCATGCAAGGACCTGAGTCACTACACTTTTCAGGTAAACCTCCCATTAAAGCAGATATGGAACTTCCTAAGGGAATAGTTTCTAATTCATTAATTTTGTCTTTATAGATACATAGATCTTTTAGAAACTTTGCATACTTAGGTACCTGTTGAATGACATCAAAAAAGGGAACAGTTACCTCAACCTTTTTGAATATCTCTACCATTTTGGGATCAGGTTCCAGCTGCTTCCTGGGCTTCCTTGCAAGTTGTGTAAATGGAATGAGAGTGGTGTCTTCTGCAGTGTCTGCGCCATTTAGTGCCTCCTCCTGTGGTTGCACTTCTTCTTCAGCCGTGTCCTGTATGTCCTCTTCTTCTTCAACATCTTTTATTTCCACTACCTCTTCAGCTGAGGTGTGTTCTGGTGGGATTGGCTCCTCCTGATTCCTCTCCTGCAGTGTGGTTTCGGACCTCAAGGTGATAGCATTGATACCACCCTTGGGATTGGGTAATGGTTGAGAGGGGATTCCACTAGAGCTCGAAGGTTGATTATTAGAGTTAGTCATTGATCCAATCTGGGAGACAAGAGCCTGCAGGGTAGCAGTCAGACCATTTAGAGTGGCATTAATGTTGTTTTCCATGGTCTGGTGTCTCCACTTAATAGATTGTAGTAAGTCATCATTGGCAGATGAAGAAGGATAAGTAAATTGAGAGGTCTGCTGTTGGGTATTCTGTGGTCCTTGGGGTTGCCTCAGGTGAGGTACTCTGTAAGGCTGATTTTGATTCAGATTCTGATTCTGATTCTGCTGCCTGTTGTTGTTATTATTCCACCTCTGAAATCCCTGATTATCTCTGCCTCCTCTGTTATTGTTGTCCCTCCAATTCTGGTTAGAATTGTCCTGCCATCCATGGTTATGATTTCCACCTTGATTGTACCCTTGGTTGGGGCGGTCATAGAAATTATGAGTGGATGCCACCATGTTGTCTTCCTGTTGGAGTTGCGGGCATTCATCAGTATAATGGCTATAATCATCACAAATTCCACAAACTCTCTGTGGGACTAACTGTTGGTTTTGCTTTGGTGAAGGAGGTTGAGCTTGTTGAACTTGTTGTTGATTCAATTGTATTTGCTTCAGCAAGTTGGTCATTTCACAGATACTCTGAGTTAGAGCAGAAGTCTCTCTGCTAGAGGATACTTCTGCAACGGCTTTTGAATGGCTTTGTTTCTGCCTGTGATTCCTAGTAGATTCAGTTAGGTCGCAGATCAATTGCCACGCCTCATCAGTGGTCTTGTACTTCTTCAAAGACCCATTGCTAGCACTTTCCAATGTGGTCTTATCTTGGGGCCTCATACCCCGTGTGATGTAGCTGAGTAACACTATCTTGTCGATCATGTGGTGGGGCATACTTCCAGAAGACTATTGAAGCGCTCCCAGTATTCAAAGAGAGTCTCGTTGTCATCTTGAACAATCGTGGAAATGTCTTTTCTCAGTTTATCAGTAACTTCAGATGGAAAGAATTTCTCCAAAAACTCTTTTCTGAGCGTATCCCAGTTGGATACATTTGTTAGGGGTTGAGTGTAGTACCACTCTCTTGCTTTTCCCTCAAGAGAAAACGGGAAAGCTTTCAGCAGAATTGAAGTTTCATCTGTACCATCTCGCCTGACAGTAGAACAGGCTGCCTGGAAATCTCTCAGGTGCTTGATAGGCTCTTGAGCAGGTAAGCCATGAAACTTGGGCATCAAATTGAGCAGTGTGGTCTTTATTTCGAAATCTGTAGCCACCGCTGGGTGATGCGCTTGAAACGGTTGCATTGTAAAATCAGGGGCTCCTTCCTCCTGGATGGTAACTCTTCTGGCTGCCGCCATGTTACCTGTACGTAAATCAACCGAATCAGTAGAACGGGGGCTGGTTTCTTCCTCAGATGGCGTTTCAAATCCGTCCTCAGAGAGGACTAACCGACGCCGAGCTTGCCTTATTCGTGAGATGGTTCTTTCAATCTCAGGATCGAATACTGGCAAGCGTGGATCAGGAAGTGAACGCGTCATCTAGCGAAAGAAACATGTAGCTCATAGTAGCAAAATAAAATAAAATGCAAATAAATAAATTCTAATTAATAACTTTAGCACTCTATTGCAACTCCCCGGCAACGGCGCCAAAAATTGATGCGGGCAGAAATTGATGAATTAAAAATTATTAGAATATATGCGTTGCAAGTATAGTTCTTAACTCGCCAGAAATCCACCGCTCAATTTAGAAAGGTGTCACAGAAAATTGAAATTTAAAATACTGGGAGTATGAATCCCAGGTCGTCTCCCAACGAGTTGCAGGAAAGGGTGCTATTTTATTAATCAGATGTTTTTAAAAAGGTTTGAGTTGAGTAAACAGGAAATTAAATTGATGAAATTGAATAATGTAAATAAGAGCCTTGACTGGGAGTTGATTACATGGAAGCCCTATTCTTGATGGAACACTCTTAAGATTAATTGACAATTGAGAGTTATTTCGTTTAGTTATCCTTTACTAAGTAAGGGAAGGTGAAACAAGTTGGAATACTGTTCTTTCCACAAGTCCCAATCCACTCTTGGAAGGATTGGTGTCAGGAATTAGAGAGCAAACCAACAATAACCCAATTACAATCTTTCTATTGAACCTTCCAACTCAAGGGTTCCTTTCAATCAACTCCCCATCAAGTTAGGGAACTACTCACTCATTGTAAAGGTAAAATTCATAGCATATAAAAAAGAATTAAAGAAAGACATTGTAAATAAAAATTAAGAATAGTCAATTAAAAATAAAAGTGATCCTTGTATTAAATAATCCTAAAAATATTCCAATGGTAAAATTAAACAAAGCAAAGAACATGGAAGAGTAAGCCAAGTAAAAAAAAAACGAACTAGAATGACGAAGTCTTGATGAGGTAATAACTCTTCTCAATATCCCAATGCAAAAAGCTAGAGAAAAATAAAATCCTAAGAACTATCAATGTCTAGAGAGAAAAACCTAGGGGAGGAGTAAAACTAGATCTAAAAACTCAAATTGTGTAGAATGAATGTTGTCTTTTGTTTCTGCATGTTCTCTGGCTCTAGTCTGCTGTTCTGGGCCGAAAACTGGGTCAAAATAGGGTCCAAAATTGCCCCCAGTGAATCCTGTAGATTATGCAGATCGCGCATGTCACGCGATCGCGTCATCCATACGGACGCGTCATTCGCGCTTTTCCTCGCCACGCGTTCGCGTCGTCCATGCCTCCACGTCGCTCGTGCTTTTCCAGTCCGCACGGTCGCGTGAGCCACGCTGCCGCGTCACTGCGATTTCTCCTCTTTCGCACGGTCGCATGAGCCATGCGGCCGCGTCACTTCTCGCTGGTTATCTCCTCAATTTCTTGTGTTCCTTCCATTTTTGCTAGCTTCCTTTTCAATCTCCAACTCATTCATGTCCTATAAAGCCTGAAACGCTTAACACACAGATCACGGCATCGAATGGAATAAAGGAGAATTAAAATGCATAATTAAAAGTCTCTAAGAAGCAGTTTTCAATTATGTAATAATTTCAGGAAGGAAATATAAATGCATGCTAAATTAATGAATAAGTGGGTAAGGATCATGATAAAACCACACAATTAAACACAATATAAACCATAAAATAGTGGTTTATCAAACCCCCAAGATATGGTGCCCGGAACACCGTCCAAGATGTCAGTGCCTGCACACTCTATTGATTCCAAAGGGATGCGAGCGGGATACTCTTGCTACAGACCTTACATCTCAGCGTAACCAGGATAAACCTACCGTCCTTACGCCGCTGCCGCGACCTCGACAGACGGGATT
Organism: Arachis hypogaea; assembly: GCF_003086295.3. Taxonomy (NCBI): domain Eukaryota; kingdom Viridiplantae; phylum Streptophyta; class Magnoliopsida; order Fabales; family Fabaceae; genus Arachis; species Arachis hypogaea. The sequence continues at coordinate 50,004,947 of NC_092053.1, forward strand.
AACCTACCATCCCTGCCAAGCGCATAGCGTCTCAATAATTCTCAGTATATAATAGTAATCCAGTGGTTTGTAGAAAATCATTTTTCAGTATATCAATAATTCATCATTGCATTCCGAGTACCAGACTCATCTCAACCACTGTCAATTCATAATTTCCATTTCGAACTCTTTAGTTCACCACTTTCACAATTCATTATCAACAATCACCAATACCATACGCCGCCTTTTCACTCAACTAAAACCATCCTCAGTACTCTAGAAACCTAAGCCTCTGTTTTCTAACTTTTTACCAGAAATACCGAGTTAGATCGCCTAGAACCTTTTCTATATTTTGACATCCAAAAACAAGCCAAAGAGCCTTATATAAGTGTCACGAAAGTTTACAAGCTTGCCGGGAAGGTGAAACAATTGAAAACAAGGTTTTTATTGAAAAATAGGGCAGTGTGTGTACGCATTGGGTTGTGCGTACGCACACCTAGAAAGATTTTTAAGAAGTGTGCGTTGATGCCAGGGCATTTTGGCCAGTTTCACTGACCTTTTCTTTACTGTTTTAGGGTAGTTTCATGCATTTTCTTAGGAAATAAGCAAGTTTTGGGTAGAATTTCACTTACATCTTGATTTAATCATACATTGAGCACTTTACATGATTTCATGAGAATTTTGCATGAATTAGATTACAAATTGGTTAATGCATGTCTCATGATGTGGATTAGAACTTTGATGCACCGTATTGCTTGATTTCAGGACAAAGGAAGCAAGAAAGAGCCACGTTGGCAGCCACGTTAGTCTAACTAATGTGACCACCAATGTTGAATGGGAGCTAGCTTGCAACGTCAATGAGAAAAGTAATCGCCAATAACGTTCTCGAAGCCATCATAGCCCATGTTAAGCGTCACGTTAACTAAGTTAATGTGAACTCTAACGTGGAAGAAAGAAAGTGGAGCCAACGTTAGTGACACTCACCTTTGTCACTAACGTTGGGCCAAGCTCATAAGTGGCCACGTTAAGAGCCACGTTAACTCAGTTAACGTGGACTCTAACGTTGGGAAGCAAACGAGAAGCCAACGTTAGTGACACTCACCTTTGTCACTAACGTTGGCCAAGCCACAATGAGCCACGTTAACTCCCACGTTAACTTAGTTAACGTGGAAGCTAACGTGGAGAAAGCATGTGATCACCAATGTTAGTGACACTTACCTTTGTCACTAACGTTGGGGTGAACCCACACAAGCCACTATGAGCAACGTTAACTCCCACGTTAACTTAGTTAACGTGGAAGCTAACGTAGATAAGAGAGATGATGAGCAAACGTTAGTGACACTCACCTTTGTCACTAACGTTGGAGATGGCTAGCATTACTACGTTAGAAGCCACGTTAACCTAGTTAACGTGGACTCTAACGTGGGAAGTAGGGGCATATTGGAACGTTAGTGACAAAGGTAAATGACACTGACGTTCTCGAAGGATTGGCAAGCTTACGTTAAGAGCCACGTTAACTAAGTTAACGTGGACTCTAACGTAGGGGGAAGGGAAGTCTCTCAACATTATTGGAAAAGGTGAGTCCCAATAACGTGTGCGAAGGACCAAGAGGCCACGTTAGTGGTCACGTTAGTGCCACTAACGTTGAAGTTAACGTGGATTATCCCTGGGTGAGGAACGTTAGTGAAAAAGGTGATTGCCACTAACGTTCTCGAACCCACACTCTTACTTAACGTTAACGCCACTAACGTCCTGAGCTAAACACCCTGCCTACTCCACACTTTCTCTCTGCAAGTAAAGCTAAGCCCACTGCGAAAGATAACTGCTTCAAACTTAAGATCCAAAGGCCCATATCCAAGACTTGAAGAACCAACTAGAAGATCAGAAGAGTAGTATATATAGGGGTAGTTTTGAATTAGAAAGAAGTTTTTGGAGGATTGGAAATTGGGAACTACTCTCTGTATAATTTACTTTCTCTGCACTTCTAGTTCTAGTTTTCATGATGTATTCTCCATCTTTGTTTTCCATTTCCAGAGCTATGAACAACAAAACTCCTTTCATTGGGTTAGGGAGCTCTGTTGTAATTTGATGGATCAATACTAATTTTCATTATTCTTCTTCTATCTTTTCTCTTGATTTTGCTAGAAAGCTTTCAATCTTCATCCAATTGGGTAGTTATCTTGGAAAAGAAGCTATTCATACTTGGATCTCTTCTGAACCTTGGAAGAGGAATGAAGAGATCATGCTAAAAATGCTTTCTCATGTTGGACCAAATTGGGTTTGGTTGGGTATGGTGATTATAATCCTACCAACACTTGATTTGGGAATGCATGTGGTATAATCAGTAACCATACTTCATCTCTTCTCATGAGCAATTGACCAAGGAATTGGCTATTGATCAAGATTTGAGAGATTGAATTACCAAGGAATTGGAATTCGATCACTTAAGATTTCCAAGGAGATCAATGAATGCATTGATTGAGGAAGAGATGAAAATGAACTTGATCCGAAGAATGCAACATCTCCTAAGCCCAATGAATCCCCATTTCTGATCTTACCCATTCTCTTTAATTTCTGCAATTTACTTTTATGAGCATCTTCCCCATTCCCATTTAAGATTCTGCAATTTACTTTTCGCCATTTACATTCAGCTCTTTATTTCCAGCAATTTACATTTTCTGCTATTTACTTTCCCGCCATTTAATTTCCTGCAACTCTCAAACCAAATTCTGCTTCGCTCAACTAGAACATTCCTCTAATTAAAGTTGCTTGACCAATCAATCCCTGTGGGATTCGACCTCACTCTATTGTGAGTTTTTACTAGACGACAATTCGGTATACTTGCCAAAGGAAAATTGTTGAGAGACAAGTTTCCATGCTATCAAGTTTATGGCGCCGTTGCCGGGGATTGATTTTGTATCAACAATGATTAAATTGGAGGATAACTAGATTGAGCATCTTTCTTTTGTTTGATTTAAATTTTTGTTTGAGTTAATTACTTTCAGTTTTAGTTATGTTCCTCCCTTCCCCCTACTCCTTTTTCTTAGTTATTTACTATTCAGTTCACTAACCCACTAATTGTTTGATATATTGCATCACTCACGCTAACAGTAATTTTAACAAGAGTACTTTCTGCAATTATTTCCTTGCTTGTGCCTTGTTGGTTGTATGACAGGGAGAAGAAGCGGGGCTTCAACTTCCTTTGATTCTGAACCTGAGAGGACCTTCCTTAGATTAAGGAGGGAAGCAAGAGGAAAGAGAGTAGTTGGTGCTGAGGAAGAGGAGGAGTACTTTGAACCTGACATGGATAAGAACATGGAGAACCAGCATGAAGAAGAGGCTCACAACCATGGCAGAGAAGGTCTAGCAAATCATGCTGGGCAAGAGAGAAGAGTTCTAGGCTCTTACATCAACCTAAACCCAGAAAACTGTGGGAGTAGCATCCAAAGGCCAACCATACATGCCAACAACTTTGAACTAAAGCCATAGCTCATCACCCTTGTTCAGAACAACTGTTCATTCGGAGGAGGTGTCCAAAAAGACCCCAATAAACATCTAACCACCTTCCTGAGGATATATGATACTGTGAAGTCTAATGGTGTTCATTCTGACACCTATAGATGATGAGCGGATATTTTATACGCTTTTTGGGGATAATTTCATATAGTTTAGAGTATGTTTTAGTTAGTTTTTAGTCTATTTCTAGTAGTTTTTAGGAAGAATTCATATTTCTGGACTTTACTATGAGTTGTGTGTTTTTCTGTAATTTCAGGTATTTTTCTGGCTGAAATTGAAGGAGCTGAGCAAAAATCTGATTCAGGCTGAAAAAGGACTGCTAATGCTGTTGGATTCTGACCTCCCTGCACTCAAAGTGGATTTTCTGGAGCTACAGAACTCGAAATGGCGTGCTTCCAATTGCGTTGGAAAGTAGACATCCAGGGCTTTCCAGCAATATATAATAGTCCATACTTTGAACAAGAATAGACGACGTAAACTGGCGTTCAACGCCAGTCCTCTGCCCAATTCTGGTGTCCAGCGCCAGAAAAGGATCAAAAGCTGGAGTTGAACGCCCAAACTGGCATAAAAACTGGCGTTCAACTCCACAAATGGCCTCTGCACGTAAATTGCTTAAAGTCTCAGCCCCGGCACACACCAAGTGGGCCCCAGCACACTAAGTGGGCCCCAGAAGTGGATCTCTGCATCATCCATCATAGTCCACTCATATTTTGTAACCCTAGGCTACTAGTTTAGTATTTAAAACAACTTTTAGAGACTTATTTTGTATCTCATGACATTTCAGATCTAAACTTTGTATTCTCTGACGGCATGAGTCTCTAAACCCCATTGTTGGGGGTGAGGAGCTCTGCTGTGTCTCGATGAATTAATGCAAGTATTTCTGTTTTCCGTTCAATCACGCTTGTTCCTATCTAAGATGTTCATTCGCGCTTAACTGTGATGAAGGTGATGATCAGTGACATTCATCACCTTCCTCAAACCATGAACGTGTGCCTGACAACCACCTCCGTTCTATATCCGATTGAATGAGTATCTCTGAGATCTCTTAATCAGAATCTCCGTGGTATAAGCTAGAACTGATGGCGGCATTCATGAGAATCCGGAAAGTCTAAACCTTGTCTGTGGTATTCCGAGTAGGATTCAAGGATTGAATGACTGTGACGAGCTTCAAACTCCTGAAGGCTGGGCGTTAGTGACAGATGCAAAAGGATAGTAAATCCTATTCCAACCGGATCGAGAACCAACCGGTGATTAGCCGTGCTGTGATAGAGCGCGTGAGCGTAGTTTTCACTGGAAGGATGGAAGGTAGCCATTGACAACGGTGATCCACCAACACACAGCTTGCCATAGGAGGACGTGCGTGCGTGAATCAGAAGACAGAGGAAAGCAGAGATTCAGAAGACAAAGCATCTCCAAAACTCCAACATATTCTCCATTACTGCACAACAAGTAATCTTTAATTTATGCTCTCTTGGTTATTCACAATTCAACTGATAAACATAATTGACTTCCTGACTAAGATTTACAAGATAACCATAGATTGCTTCAAACCAACAATCTCCGTGGGATTCGACCCTTACTCACGTAAGGTATTACTTGGACGACCCAGTGCACTTGCTGGTTAGTGGTACGCGTTTTGAAAAGTGTGATTCACAATTCGTGCACCAATAGACAGCTTCTGTTCCCTTTCTCACTTAAGGACAAGGCATCTAAATGGCTGAAATCCTTCCCAAAGGAGAGTTTAGCAACCTGGGAAGATGTAGTGAACAAATTCTTGGCAAGATTCTATCCTCCTCAACGGATCAACAGGCTGAGAGCTGAGGTGCAAATATTCAGGCAGCAGGATGGTGAGACTCTATATGAAGCATGGGAGAGGTTCAAGGACCTGACAAGAAGGTGCCCACCAGATATGTTCAATGAATGGGTGCAGCTACACATTTTCTATAAAGGCCTTTCTTATGAATCAAAGAAGGCAGTAGACCATTCATCCGAGGGATCTCTGAACAAGAAGAAGACCATTGAGGAGGCCATAGATGTCATTGAAACTGTAGCAGAGAATGACTATTTCTATGCTTCTGAAAGAGGCAACACTAGAGGAGTGATGGAACTAAACAATATGGATGCACTGCTGGCCCAAAACAAGCTTATTACCAAGCAACTAGCCGACCTCACCAAGAAGATGGAGAGGAACCAAGTAGCAGCAATCACCACCTCATCAACAACCCAAGAGGGGGTGAATGCTGAGGCAGAGGAGGAGCAAGAACAAGCTAACTACATTGGAAACTCACCCAGGCAGACCCATGATCCATACTCCAAAACCTACAACCCTGGTTGGAGAAATCACCCAAACTTTGGGTGGGAAAATCAACAAGATCAAAGCCAAGATCAGAGACGTCACAACCACAACAACAATGTAGCTCACCAACATTCTACACAGAGATCATATCAGCACCACCATAACAACACCTCTACACATCCATACCAAAACCAAAATGACCCAACTCACCCATCCACTCTCAACTCACCATCATCTGAAGAAAGACTCTCCAAAATTGAGACTCTACTTGAAGGCATATGCAAAGAGATTCAAGATAATAAGGTATTCAAAGAGGAGGTGCAAGCTAGTATCAAGAACCAGGGGACACCATCAAGAGGCTGGAATTTCAAGTGGGATACTTATCTGAAAAGATTTCCAAACCTACTGATAGCTTCCCAAGTGACACAGAGAAAAATCCGAGAGGTGAAGCAAAGAAAGTCAGATGGGAAGATTGCAAGATGGTTACTATAAGTAGTAAGGAGGCTGAGGAAAAGCAAAACAAGCCATTAGAACAACTTGGAGAGACATCAGCAGAAAAACAGGAAAAAGATCACCAAGAACCCAAAATTTCACAAAAAGAGCTGACACAGAAGGAGCTGCTGAAACTCTATGCACCGTTTCCCCAATTACTCAATGGTGATGTAGAGAAGAGAATATACTCAAGGTTTCTTGACCTGTTTGCATCCCTCCATGTAAACATACCATTCATCAAGGCCCTCTAACAAATGCCCTCATATATTAAGTATATGAAGGAGCTGCTGACCAGGAAAAGCTCACTCAAGGGAGGACAAACAATATTGATGAATAAGGAGTGCAGTGCTCTCATTCAACCAGAGTTGCCTATAAAAAGGAAGGACCCAGGGAGTTTTCACATTTCCTGTGCCATAGGAGAAACAATGTTTGATAAGGCACTCTGCGATTTGGGAGCAAGCATCAACTAATGCCTTTATCCCTTATGAAAAGGCTGCAGATCAATGAGATAATACCCACAGATGTAATTATCAGGCTGGCTGACAAAACTCAAAAACAAGCAGTAGGAGTGGTTGAAAATGTGCTGGTGAAGGTGGGAAAATACTTCCTTCCCACAGACTTTGTCATCTTGGACATGGAAGAAAGTCACACTCACCCAATCATATTGGGAAGACCGTTCTTAGCTACAGCCAGAGCACTCATAGATGTGGAGCGAGGGGAGCTAATTTTGAGGATCCATGATGAACAACTCAGCTTCAATTTCTTCAAACTCTCACAAGAAATAGATCATAATGAGATACTGAGGGAGGAGGCAAGCACTGAAGCACAACCAACACCTCTGGGAAACCACTTGGTTGAAGAACAAGGCAATCAGCAGCTGTCACAACTCAAGGAAAATAAGGAGGAACCTAAACCACCAGAGTCATATGAGACCAGTAACAAAATTCCCTTAGAAGAGGAGGTCACAAAGAGCAAGGCAACATCAAAAGGGACAAAGAAGAAGGCACCAAGGAAGTGGAGGAACAAGAAGATCCCTACAGAGGACTTTTCTCCGGGGGATAAAGTGATCTCAGCCTACTTCCCAGATATTCCACCTCATCTCCCCACTATCCCATCTCAGCTACCTAAGGTCTTCACCATCAACAGAGTTCTTTCCTTAGAACATGTAGAGATCCTTGATGAAGCCAATGGATATAGGTCTACTGCAAGAGGGGAAGATCTGAAGCATTACCAACCACCATGACAAAGGCAAAACGTCAAGCTAGTGACGCTAAAGAAGCGCTTCATTGGAGGCAACCCATGTTTTACATGCTTTTAAAAGTAGTTAATAATGCAAGGTTCAAGGATTTCAAATCAACTTGACATGGACTTGAATGAATCCTTGTGTGCAACATATAGTGAAGAACAAGTTTGGCGTTCAAGGCTCACTAAGAGAACATCAATGTAACCCATATCATGTCACTCTTAGGGGCCTTGAACAAATCTTTTACACCACACGGCACCAAACTAAGTTTGGTTTTGCCAGTGTTGCACACATGGATGTTGAGTTAGTCAGTTGGTTTGCTCTAATGAATGGCACTTAGTTAGTTAAAACAAAAACTTTAAAAAGTAGTTATTCTTTTTTTTTTGCCCCCACTTTCCACACATTTTTTAATCACAATTCTTTTATTTTGTAGGAGAGAAGAAAGGGGTATTGAAGTGGATTGAGTGGACAATTAAATGAGGAGGGTTCGGCCACTTCATGAAGGGAGAATACACACGTGTCTCAAGGGGAAATGAATTGGGAAATGTGCCATGCAACATTGAAAGAATGAGACCCTTGAAGACCGAACCAATCTCCCTCATAAGGATGATGATCCTTGTGCTCATCCCCTGCAGAACCCCATCTGTTCATCGTACACCAACCCCATCAATCCACACCTTTCATCCACACACCACGTCCCTATATAAGTGATTCGCACTAAGTACACCCTTAACATTCCAATTTCACTCCCCACACTTCTCATTCTCGAAACTAAACACTCTTCCCCCTCATCACACCTTGTCCTAACCAACCGAATTCCTCATCTATCCATACCTTCCACCCTCTTCACACATCAACTCAAACTCATGGCATCATCAAGCTCCAAGAGGCAAAAGAGGAAGGAACCAGTAGAGAGCATTCTTTTCGATGAGAAGAGATTCAAAACTGCATTCCATGAACTCGAATTTGAACGGATAAAGCTCAAGAAGATACTGCCTGAGTTAACGTTCCAAATTGACGAGGATGAGTGCCCACAGATTCGAGAGAAGATTGAACAAAGGGGTTGGCAAAGGCTTACGAACCCAGAGGGAAAGATAAATGCAAACCTCATCAAAGAGTTATATGCAAACGTGGTCAGAGAAGACAAAACCAAGGCCCCCACCTTCAAAAGTTACGTAAGAGGGAGAGAGGTGGACTTTAGCCCAAATGCTATAACAAGAACTCTTCAGCTGAAATCACCACATTTTGATGAGCTTAGTTATCATGCAAGAATAAGTAAGAGCCCTGACAATGATGAACTCGAAGAAATAGTGACTGGCATATGTGTCATAGGAGCTGATTGGGATAGGTATGCGGATAAGAGACCCCGGTTCATCAAGAGGGGAGACCTTAGCCCGGAAGCCAAGGGATGGTTTGAACTCGTGAGGAGGTCTATCCTTCCAGCTGTAAATAATTCAGAGGTCAATATTAATCGAGCGACTATGGTACATTACCTAGTACAGGGTGGAGAAATCAATGTGCATGAAGTCATAGCTGAGGGGATTCAAGAGTCAGCTGAGAAGGTTGATTCAGGTGCCAGGATTTGGTACCCCAGCACCATTCTCAGATTGTGTACAAAGGCCAAGGTAGTCTTCGAGGATAGCAATCTAGACTGGGTGAACCCTGGGAGGCTAGTTACACTTCAACGTCTGATCTATACTAAGCCCGCCCAACAACAAAGAAGACCTTAAATAGGAAAGCGAAAACCAAAAGAAGGAGCCCACCAAGAAGAATCTCATCAGGAAGAACACCAACAAAGAGAATATTATGACCCAACCAACATAAACCTGAATCACATTCATGGAGCCATTGAGGAACTAGCAAGGAGTTATATGGAGGGACAAGAACAACAACTGCATGTTCAAGCTCAAAGGATGGATTGTCAAGAAGAACTCCTTTCTAATTGGATGAATCAACAAGGGGAGTGGCAGAAACAGCAAATGGAGCATTATTCCCAGCTCACTCAAGCCATCAATCAAGTGTCTGAAAGGCAAGAGCGTCAAGATAAGCGCCTTCAAGAACTCAACCAACGCCAGCTAGCTCAGACGAAGGCATTCAATGAGTTCAGTGCACTTAATGAAGGACGGTAACTACATAGGGAGGAGTTCAACATAAACACTCAAGCCAAGTTGAACTACATGTCTAGTCATATGCATAATCTACACTATGCCATCCCTACATATGATGAGGTCCAAAAAGATTTTGTGGAACAAGAAGAAAGGAAGGTGAAACAGCAGAAGGAAACACTAAAAAAGAAGATGGAAGATGCTAGTTTTTGGAAGAAGTTGATTGGAAAAGGCAAGGGAAGTGGGAGTACAAGCACTCAAGAGAAACACAAAGAGGACAAGCAAGAGGAAGAGCATGGGCAATCCCATGAGTAAAAAGTGGTGGAGTTCCCTCTTTGTTCCATCTTTTTCAAGCATTAAATAAGGAAAATCATGTATGAAATAGGACATGCTTCCATGATAGTTTAGGATTTTCAATTCTGTTTTTAGTATTCTACTTGCCTAGGTCTATGATTACTAGTCAAGTTGCCTATTTTCAATTCCATCCTGCTTATTGTGTTGCTTATCTCCCTTTGAATTAAATAAAAAGAGAATGTTTGTTATCAAAGACCAGAGTGGAGTTCATATTGTGGAGTAAGTTCCTTAGTGTGTGAGGTGGTCATAAGTTAGCTAAGTTAGTTCACCAACAAGGGTGGGAAGACAACTATCTGTCCTGAATCATATGTTTGAAACACACCCCATGAGACTAGCTAAATAAAAAGATCATAATAAGAAAAAGGGGAAAAGAACAATAAGAGTTGAAAAAGAAAGAAAAGTTAATAAAGAATAAGGCTAGGCACCAAGGGTTTGAAACTTGAGAAATGTGTCTGTGGTGCTCCTGTACCAAGGATCTGCTTGGATGAATAAGTTCTTAGGAGTGCTTCATCACTTGGTAACTTGGGTTAACTAACCCAGGATTATTAACTAAAAATCCACTATCAAGAGCAACCTTGCTACAGAACATTTAGTAACCCAAAGAGGTGCTGGACACCAAGGTCTCAAGAAAGGAAATAACAAACCATGTGCCTGTGGTGTATATGTATGGGGAAAAGAGACTTGAGGGAGTAAGTCCTTAGGGGTGTCTGAAAACCTAGCACCTTGAACCAACTGGTTCGGGAGTGCTGGCTGAAAGCTTATCTTAAAGAGTCGCCCCCTCACTGAGCACTTAGCCTAAGAACACAAATAAGCCCCGAAAACAATAAAAGGATCAATGAATAAGAGTCTCATAGGGTGCAATCAAGTGAGTATTCCAGGACATGATAAAGGTCTGAAAGCCAGTGAAGGAATGAACCTAAGTTGCTATGCATGAAACCACCATAAAACTAAGGATATGACCTCCACAATAATGACTCATTCCTCTTGGCATTCCATTCATCATTCTCTTGTTCTAGAACTTGCTTAGGGACAAGCAAGCTTTAAGTTTGGTGTTGTGATGCCAGGGCATTTTGGCCAGTTTCACTGACCTTTTCTTTACTGTTTTAGGGTAGTTTCATGCATTTTCTTAGGAAATAAGCAAGTTTTGGGTAGAATTTCACTTACATCTTGATTTAAGCATACATTGAGCACTTTACATGATTTCATGAGAATTTTGCATGAATTAGATGAAAAATTAGATTATGCATGTCTCATGATGTGGATTAGAACTTTGATGCACTGTATTGCTTGATTTCAGGACAAATGAAGCAAGAAAGAGCCACGTTGGCAGCCACGTTAGTCTAACTAATGTGACCACCAACGTGAAATGGGAGCTAGCTTGCAACGTCAATGAGAAAAGTAATCGCCAATAACGTCCTCGAAGCCATCATAGCCCACGTTAAGAGTCACGTTAACTAAGTTAACATGAACTCTAACGTGGAAGAAAGAAAGTGGAGCCAACGTTAGTGACACTCACCTTTGTCACTAACGTTGGGCCAAGCTCATAAGTGGCCACGTTAAGAGCCACGTTAACTCAGTTAACGTGGACTCTAACGTTGGGAAGCAAAAGAGAAGCCAACGTTAGTGACATTCACCTTTGTCACTAACGTTGGCCAAGCCACAATGAGCCACGTTAACTCCCATGTTAACTTAGTTAACGTGGAAGCTAACGTGGAGAAAGCATGTGATCGCCAACGTTAGTGACACTTACCTTTGTCACTAACGTTGGGGTGAACCCACACAAGCCACTATGAGCAACATTAATTCCCACGTTAACTTAGTTAACGTGGAAGCTAACGTAAGAGAGATGATGAGCCAACGTTAGTGACACTCACCTTTGTCACTAACGTTGGAGATGGCTAGCATTACTATGTTAGAAGCCACGTTAACCTAGTTAACGTGGACTCTAACGTGGGAAGTAGGGGCACATTGGAACGTTAGTGACAAAGGTAAGTGTCACTAACGTTCTCGAAGGATTGGCAAGCTTACGTTAAGAGCCACGTTAACTAAGTTAACGTGGACTCTAACGCAGGGGGAAGGAAAGTCTCTCAATGTTATTGGAAAAGGTGAGTCCCAATAACGTGTGCGAAGGACCAAGAGGCAACGCTATTGGTCACGTTAGTGCCACTAACGTTGAAGTTAACGTGGATTATCCCTGGGTGAGGAACGTTAGTGAAAAAGGTGATTGCCACTAACGTTCTCGAACCCACACTCTCACTTAACGTTAACGCCACTAACGTCCTGAGCTAAACACCCTGCCTACTCCACACTTTCTCTCTGCAAGTAAAGCTAAGCCTACTGCGGAAGATAACTGCTTCAAACTCAAGATCCAAAGGCCCATATCCAAGACTTGAAGAACCAACTAGAAGATCAGAAGAGTAGTATATATAGGGGTAGTTTTGAATTAGAAAGAAGTTTTTGGGGGATTGGAAATTGGGAACTACTCTCTGTATAATTTACTTTCTCTGCACTTCTAGTTTTAGTTTTCATGATGTATTCTCCATCTTTGTTTTCCATTTCCAAAGCTATGAACAACTAAACCCCTTTCATTGGGTTAGGGAGCTCTATTGTAATTTGATGGATCAATACTAATTTTCATTACTCTTCTTCTATCTTTTCTCTTTATTTTACTAGAAAGCTTTCAATCTTTATCCAATTGGGTAGTTATCTTGGAAAAGAAGCTATTCATACTTGGATCTCTTCTGAACCTTGGAAGAGGAATGAAGAGATCATGCTAGAAATGCTTTCTCATGTTGGACCAAATTGGATTTGGTTGGGTATGGTGACTATAATCCTACCAACACTTGATTTGGGAATGCATGTGGTATAATCAGTGACCATACTTCATCTCTTCTCATGCGCAATTGACCAAGGAATTGGCTATTGATTAAGATTTGAGAGATTGAATTACCAAGGAATTGGAATTCGATCACTTAAGATTGCCAAGGAGATCAATGAATGCATTGATTGAGGAAGAGATGAAAATGAACTTGATCCGGAGAATGCAACATCTCCTAAGCCCAATGAATCCCCATTTCTGATCTTACCCATTCTCTTTAATTTCTGCAATTTACTTTTATGAGCATCTTCCCCATTCCCATTTAAGATTCTGCAATTTACTTTCTGCCATTTACATTCAGCTCTTTATTTCCAGCAATTTACATTTCTGCTATTTACTTTCCCGCCATTTAATTTCCTGCAACTCTCAAACCAAATTCTGCTTCGCTAAACTAGAACATTCCTCTAATTAAAGTTGCTTGACCAATCAATTCCTGTGGGATTCGACCTCACTCTATTGTGAGCTTTTACTTGACGATAATTCGGTATACTTGCCGAAGGAAAATTGTTGAGAGACAAGTTTCCATGCTATCAAGTTTATGGCGCCGTTGCCGGGGATTGATTTTGTATCAACAAGGATTAAATTGGAGGATAACTAGATTGAGCATCTTTCTTTTGTTTGATTTAAATTTCTGTTTGAGTTAATTACTTTCAGTTTTAGTTATTTTCCTCCCTTCCCCCTACTCCTTTTTCTTAGTTATTTACTATTCAGTTTACTAACCCACTAATTGTTTGATATATTGCATCACTCACACTAACAGTAATTTTAACAAGTGTACTTTCTGCAATTATTTCCTTGCTTGTGCCTTGTTGGTTGTATGACAGGGAAAAGAAGCGGGGCTTCAACTTCCTTTGATTCTGAACCTGAGAGGACCTTCCTTAGATTAAGGAGGGAAGCAAGAGGAAAGAGAGTAGTTGGTGCTGAGGAAGAGGAGGAGTACTTTGAACCAGACATGGATGAGAACATGGAGAACCAACATGAAGAAGAGGCTCACAACCATGGCAGAGAAGGTCTAGCAAATTATGCTGGGCAAGAGAGAAGAGTTCTAGGCTCTTACATCAACCCAAATCCAGAAAACTGTGGGAGTAGCATCCAAAGGCCAACCATACATGCCAACAACTTTGAACTAAAGCCATAGCTCATCACCCTTGTTCAGAACAACTGTTCATTCAGAGGAGGTGTCCAAGAAGACCCCAATCAACATCTAACCACCTTCCTGAGGATATGTGATACTGTGAAGTCTAATGGTGTTCATCCTGACACCTATAGACTACTTCTGTTCCTTTTCTCACTTAAGGACAAGGCATCTAAATGGCTGAAATCCTTCCCAAAGGAGAGTTTAGCAACCTGGGAAGATGTGGTGAACAAATTCTTGGCAAGATTCTATCCTCCTCAACGGATCAACAGGCTGAGAGCTGAGGTGCAAACATTCAGGCAGCAGGATGGTAAGACTCTATATGAAGCATGGAAGAGGTTCAAGGACCTGACAAGAAGGTGCCCACCAGATATGTTCAATGAATGGGTGCAGCTACACATTTTCTATAAAGGCCTTTCTTATGAATCAAAGAAGGCAGTAGACCATTCATCCGGGGGATCTCTGAACAAGAAGAAGATCATTGAGGAGGCCATAGATGTCATTGAAACGGTAGCAGAGAATGACTATTTCTATGCTTCTGAAAGAGGCAACACTAGAGGAGTGATAGAACTAAACAATGTGGATGCACTACTGGCCCAAAACAAGCTTATTACTGATGCGCATAAACTAGTTATGCCACGATTTAGGAAATTGCACGATCAGCAAAATTCCTTCCGGCAAGTGCACCGGTTATCGTCAAGTAAAAACTCACAATAGAGTGAGGTCGAATCCCACAAGGATTGGTTGAATGAGCAATTCAGATTAGAAGTGTGTCTAGTTGAGCGGAATCAAGAATTAGATGAGAATTGCGGAATGTAAAATTGGCGGGAAACGTAAATGACAAGAAATTGAAATGGCGGAATCTTAAATTGCATGAATTAAAGAGCAGAAGCTAAATTGCTGAAATTAAAAGGGAATGGGGGTGATTGCATGAATTGAGTTGCAGAATGTAAAGAGAAAGTGGAAATCGGAGATGGGGAATTCATTGGGTTATAGGAGATATTGAGATCTCCGAATCAAAACATGTTTATCTCTTCCTCAACCAATGCGTTCATTGAATTTTGCTTGGCAATCTTATATGATTGGATCCCAATCCCTTGGCTCACCAATTCTCTCTAAAAACAAACAAATTCCCAATCCCTTGGTTTAAATGTTCATAAGAAGAGATGATGCTCGATCACTGATTATACCACACAGTTTCATGAACCACAATTTGGTAGGATTACATGTCACAATATCCATCCAAACCCCAATCCAATTCACTGTGAGAAAGCTTCTCTAGCATGAATCCTCCATTCCTTTCCCAAGGTTCCGAAGGATTCCAATTATGGGTAGTTTCTTTCCCAAGACAACTACCCAATGAAATTAGATCGAGAAGCTTTCTAGCAAAATTCAAGAGAAAAGATTGAAGAAGAAGATAAACTATTATTGATTCATTGAATTACAATAGAGCTCCCTAACCCAATGAAAGGGGGTTTAGTGAGTCATAGCTCTGAATTCAATTACAAAGGAATGAAAACTAGCAAAATGAAAAGGTCAAAAGTCCCTCCTAACTTAAATTCTATCCTATTTATACACTTTCTATATTGAGCTTCTGTTGTGTTTCTTGGGCTTTGAGGCCTCTCCCTGCTTTCCTTTTGCTTTGGGTTTATGATCCATAATCTTGATGAGGCTGCTGATCCAAATTCTGTAACATTCATTGAGCCAACTTAGTGATAATCAAGTAATGACACATGACTCAACAAATTGAAATTCCAGACTCATCAATCCTTCAGGCCCAATCCCATAAACCATGATATTCAATTGGGTTTCATACCAGAGTAAGTTTAAGTTAATGTTTGTGCTCAAACGCTAACTTAAACTGCAATATTTTTGGCCCAGAAACCTTTTCCAAGAGTGGCGTTTAAGTTGCAGTTTAAGCTTAAACTGCAGCTTAAACGCCAGACACTTCCAGTGATGCCTTTTGTGGAAGTACGTTTAAGCTTCAGTTTAAGGTTAAACTGAAGCTTAAACGTGGAAATGGAAGAAGGCAGCCCTGGAGGGTAACGTAGTCGAACACGTTTAAGCTTCAGTTTAAGGTTAAACTGAAGCTTAAACGTGGAGATAGGAAAGGCAGCCCTGGAGGTCGAACACGTTTAAGCTCCAGTTTAAGGTTAAACTGGAGCTTAAACGTGGGAATAGAGAACGGCAGCCCTGGAGGTCGAACACATTTAAGCTCCAGTTTAAGGTTAAACTGGAGCTTAAACGTGGAAGCGGAGAAAGGTAGCCTTGGAGGTGTCGAACACGTTTAAGCTCCAGTTTAAGGTTAAACTGGAGCTTAAACGTGGAAATGGAGAAAGTAACCCTGGAGGAGAAAACTTGGTCGAACACGTTTAAGCTCCAGTTTAAGGTTAAACTGGAGCTTAAACGTGGAAATGGCTCCCTGGTGCATTTCCCATTTCTGGCGTTTAACTTCCAGTTTAAGGTTAAACTGGAGGTTAAACGCCACTTTCACCCTTTCCTCAGCTTTCATGATTTTGGCCGTTTAAGTTCCAGTTTAAGCTTAAACTGGAACTTAAACTCCACATGTGATATTCAAGCTTCCTTTATTGATTTTTGTTGCTTCCTTGCCTAGCCTCTTCTTTCCTGAAATCATCCAAACAACTGCATCAAAGTCTTGCAAATTTTCATGAGAATTTTCCATTCATAGCATTCAAGTAATATAACTAAAAACTCATGAAATTTGCATAAAAATCATACTGTTTGGATGGTTCATTGCTTTGTTATTCATTTAACCATTCTTGGTTACTTTAAGCTCAAGAAAGTGCATAAAACAACTAAAACTAACAGAAAAATGCTAGTGAAACTCGCCTAAGATGCCTTGGCATCACAACACCAAACTTAATACTTGCTTGTCCCTAAGCAAGTCCTGAGTTATTTGAGAAGAAAGTATGAAACAGAAAGCAATTACATTGGCTATATTAGTAAGCACTTGAAGTTCATCAGAAGTGTTTTATGCAGAAAGTTGCAGCATCACTTTTTCATTCTTATCAGGTAAGATTATCACTTTTTCATTGCATTCATCAAACACTGCTATGGCCTCTTGTTATTCTTATGTCCTTGGCACTTTTCTCTTCTTTGTTTTTCTTTTCTTTTTCTTTGAGCTCCTTTGCTCCTTGTTTGCTTAGTGTCATGTGTTGCACACGCCTTTGGCATTTTCTTTTTCTTATCAGTGCACTACACATATCCACTGCAGGCATTTTAGTTCACATTTCTTCTTGAGACATTGGTGCCCAGCACCTCTTTGTGTGACTAAGTGTTTTGTATTTAGGTTGCTCTTGATAATGGACTTTTGGTTGATAATCCCGGGTTAGTTAACCCAAGTTACCAAGTGTTGAAACACTCCTCAGAACCTATTCATCCAAGCATATCCTTAATACATAAACACCACAGGCATTTGTCTCAGAAGTTCAAACCATTGGTGCCTAGCTTATTTTCTCAATTTTTTTTTTTTGCTTTTTGGTTGCCCTTTTTCAGTGGCTTTTTCTTCTTCTTTTTCTTTCTTTTTCATGGCCAAAGACATTTATTCATCAAGATCCATAGACAATTTTCAATTTCTACACAAAAAAATGATAATTCTACACTCTATTTCCAGTGATCTGACTAAACAATCAAGCATGCATACCACCACTTAATTCTACTTGATTTGTCACTAATTGAGCCAAGTTACTTTTG
Organism: Arachis hypogaea; assembly: GCF_003086295.3. Classification (NCBI taxonomy): domain Eukaryota; kingdom Viridiplantae; phylum Streptophyta; class Magnoliopsida; order Fabales; family Fabaceae; genus Arachis; species Arachis hypogaea. The sequence goes on from NC_092053.1 coordinate 50,022,659, forward strand.
TTCAAACTTTTCTTTTATTTTTGGAAACAGAACAAGCATGGCAAGCATTTGTTTAAGAAGGTGAAGTTATATCCAAACATCTAGGCATTCACTTTATTCAAAGAAATAAACAGACAAACATACTAGTAACTTCACATTCCAGAAAGATTCAACAATTACAGTTTAAACTAGAACAAGCATGCTTTTGTTTGCCCTTTTTAAAGAATTGTCAAGGAACAACACCACCTTGTGAAATTTCTTGTTTTCTCTTTGTTGCCAGGAAACAATTTGATTTCTCCTTCTTCTCTTAGTTGTTGCTTCATGTTCTTTCTAAGATCCTTGTTTCCTTTCCTGCAAAGAGTGATGAAGTTGCTTGCTTCTCAAGCACTTGAGTGGTTAGCTCAATTATGTATGGGCAAGTGTCTGAGTCTTAAGTTGGTGTGTGAACACCAAACTTAGTCTCCTACTTACTTCTCTGTTCTTTGAATCCTTGAGTTCTCCTTGGAATAAAGTTGCTGCTAAGGATTTTAAGCATTTCTGTGATTGCTTAGAATGGTTGTTCCTTTCATATAATTCAAAGGTTGTTGTGTTCAGTTGATCTTTATGGTGGAACACCAAACTTAGATTCACACATTCCCCTTTGAATTATTGATCCACGAATTCATTTTTGGTGTGAAACACCAAACTTAATTCTTTGCAATGCACAGAAACTGCTTCACCCTTTTTATTGAAACAAATAAAAGAAACAGCAAAGAGGTATTACCTCAGGTTGGGTTGCCTCCCAACAAGCGCTTCTTTAACGTCATTAGCTTGACGGTTGTCTTCCTCAGTTGAGGTGATATTTAACCTTGTCCTTCTCCTCCACATCTCCCAAGTAATGTTTGAGTCTTTGACCGTTCACAGTGAAGGTTCGTTGTGACTTTTCTTCCATGATTTCTACTTGTCCATATTGGGAGACCTTGGTGACAAGGAATGGTCCAGACCACCTTGATTTTAGCTTCCCTGGAAATAGCTTCAGCCTAGAATTGTATAGCAATACTTTTTGTCCTTCTTCAAATTTCCTTGGGGCTATGTTGCTGTCATGCTTCTTCTTTACTCTTTCTTTGTAAATTTTGGCATTCTCATAAGCTTCAGCTCTGAATTCTTCCAACTGTTGAATTTGCAACATCCTTCTTTCTCCAGCAGCTTTGCTGTCTAGGTTCAAGAGTTTCAAGGCCCAGAATGCCTTGTGCTCCAACTCCAGTGGCAAATGGCAAGCTTTTCCATATACTAGTTGGTAAGGGGACATTCCAATTGGTGTTTTGAAAGCTGTCCTATATGCCCAAAGAGCATCATCTAGCTTAATCGACCAGTCTTTCCTTGAAATTCCCACAGTCTTTTCCAGGATTCTTTTGAGTTCTCTATTAGATATTTCGGCTTGCCCACTTGTCTGTGGATGGTACGGTGTGGCTACCTTGTGTTTGACTCCATATTTTAGAAGCAATGCCTCTAATGGTTTGTTGCAGAAGTGGCTTCCTCCATCTCTGATGATTGCTCTTGGAACCCCAAAACGGCAAAAAATGTGTTTTCTGAGGAAGTTCATGACTACCTTATTATCATTGGTTGGAGTTGCTATTGCTTCAACCCATTTGGAGACATAGTCTACTGCTACAAGAATGTAATTATTTGAATATGAGGTGGGAAAGGGTCCCATGAAATCTATCCCCCATACATCAAACAATTCAAGTTCCAGAATGAATTGTTGTGGCATTTCATTTCTTCTTGGCAGGTTCCCCGCTTTCTGGCATTCATGGCAGTGCTTCACTAGTTCCTTTGCATCTTTGAAGATAGTGGGCCAATAAAAACCACACTGCAACACCTTAGCTACTGTTCTTTCTCTTGCAAAATGTCCTCCATAAGTGGAGCCATGGCAGTCCCATAAGACTTCCCTTCCTTCTTCTTCTGATATGCATCTTCTGAGTATGCCATCCGAACATTTTTTGAACAAGTATGGTTCGTCCCAGATGAAGTATTTGGCATCATTTACCAATTTCTTCCTTTGATGCTTGTTAAATTCCAACGGCAAACTCCCAGTGGCCTTGAAGTTTGCTATGTCTGCAAACCAGGGTGCTTTGTGAATTACCATGAGTTGTTCATCAGGAAAGCACTCATTTATATGTGTGCTTTGTGCGCTTCCTTCTTCACATGGTATCCTTGATAAATGGTCTGCCACCTTGTTCTCTACACCCTTCTTGTCTTTGATTTCAATGTCAAATTCCTGCAACAAAAGAACCCATCTAATAAGTCTTGGTTTGGATTCTTGTTTAGCAAGTAAGTATTTTAAAGCTGAATGATCAGTGAAGACAATGACTTTAGATCCAATGAGATAGGATCTAAATTTGTCAAATGCAAAGACTATTGCCAAGAGTTCTTTTTCAGTGGTTGTGTAATTCCTTTGGTTATCATTCAAGACCTTACTGGCATAATAAATCACATGTACCAAATTGTCTTTCCTTTGTCCTAATACTGCCCCAATAGCAAGGTCTGATGCATCACACATCAGTTCAAAAGGTAAGTTCCAATCAGGTGGGGCAATGATAGGTGCAGAGGAAAGTTTTTGCTTCAAAAGTTCATAGGCTAGCATGCAATTTTTATCAAATACAAAGGGTGTATCAGAGACAAGCAAGTTACTCAAAGGTTTGGCTATTTTAGAAAAGTCTCTAATAAACCTTCTGTAAAAACCAGCGTGTCCCAAAAAACTCCTAACTGCCTTGACATTACTTGGTGGAGGTAATTTTTCGATGAGTTCCACCTTAGCTCTGTCCACCTCAATGCCTCTATTAGAGATTTTGTGGCCAAGGACTATTCCTTCTGTGACCATGAAATGACACTTTTCCCAGTTTAATACTAGGTTGGTCTCTTGGCACCTCTTAAGCACCAAGGCAAGGTGGTGTAGGCAGCTAGGAAAAGAATCTCCAAACACAGAAAAATCATCCATGAAGACCTCAATAAATTTTTCAATCATGTCCGAAAAGATGGACAGCATGCATCTTTGGAAAGTGGCAGGTGCATTGCACAATCCAAAGGGCATGCGTCTATAAGCAAAAACTCCATATGGACAAACAAATGATGTTTTCTCTTGATCTCTAGGATCAACTACTATCTGATTATAGCCTGAGTATCCATCCAGAAAGCAATAGTAAGCATGTCCTGCAAGCCTTTCGAGCATCTGATCCATGAATGGGAGTGGGAAATGATCTTTTCTGGTGGCTTCATTGAGTTTCCTATAGTCTATGCACATCCTCCACCCAGTGACAGTTCTTGTGGGTATGAGTTCGTTCCTCTCATTTGGCACCACAGTTATGCCACCTTTCTTGGGAACTACATGGATGGGACTAACCCATGGGCTATCAGAAATGGGGTAGATTACCCCTGCCTGCCATAACTTCATGACCTCCTTTTGTACCACTTCTTTCATGACGGGATTCAATCTTCTCTGAGCTTGGATGGAGGGTCTAGCATCCTCTTCTAACAAGATTTTATGCATGCATATGGATGAACTTATCCCCTTCAAATCAGCTAGGGTCCATCCAATGGCATCTTGATGAGTTTGTAGCACCTTGATCAATTCTTCTTCCTGTTCTTGACTCAGGGCAGAGCTAATGATAACAGGATGACTCTCATCACTACCCAAGTATGCATACTTGAGATTAGGGGGCAATGCTTTGAGCTCAGGTTTTGGTGCTTCCTTCTCTTTTTTCACTCTCTCTGGCATGCATGGCATGGTTGTTTCAGCAGCCTTGATGTCACTAACTTCTATGTCCTTGGTGAACTCCTCCTCTGCCACTTCCTTTGTTGTTTCCTCAAAGGTTTCTTGTACTGCAATGTCCACTACATCCACCCTCATGCATTCCCTTAGTGATTCTGATGGATAGCTCATTGCCTTGAATACGTTAAACACCAATTTCTCATCATGTAGTCTAAGAGTGAGTTCACCCTTTTGTACATCTATGATGGCTCCAGCAGTAGCCAGGAAGGGTCTTCCCAGAATTATTGAAGCTTTGGCTTCTTCCTCCATATCTAATACCACAAAATCAGCAGGAAATATAAAATCTCCCACTTTCACCAACAAATCCTCAACTATCCCATGAGGGAATTTAAAAGTTCGATCTGCCAATTGGAGGGCCATTCTTGTTGGTTTGGCTTCCTCAATCTTCATTCTTCTCATCATTGTTAGAGACATCAAATTGATACTGGCCCCTAAGTCACACAAGGCCTTCTCCACCATGACTTCTCCTATGATGCAGGGGATTTGGAAACTGCCTGGATCCTTCAATTTCTGAGGCAATTTGTGCTGAATGATGGCACTGCATTCTTTAGTTAACAACACAGTTTCCTCATTTCTCCAGCTTCTCTTCTTGGTCATTAATTCCTTTAAGAATTTTGCATAGAGTGGCATTTGCTCTATTGCCTCAGCAAACGGAATGTTGATTTGAAGCTTCTTGAAAATCTCCAAGAACCTGGAGAATTGGCCATCCTTTTCACTTTTCATCAAACGTTGAGGATATGGTGCTTTAGGTGTATAAGGCTTCAGGACCTCTTTTTCTTTTTCTTTTGTTGCAGACGGTGTAAAAGATTGTCCTTGTTCCTTGTCCCTCACATTTTCCTTTGCTTCATCCTCTGTGGTTTCCTTTGAGATCTCCTTTAGATTCTTTCCACTTCTGAGGGTTATGGCCTTACATTCTTCCCTTGCAATAGCCTTGGCAGCATGAGAAACGCTTGGCCCAGGGGTTTGCTTAGACAAATACACAATTTGATTTTCTAGCTTCTGGATAGCAGCTCCTTGGTTTTGCAGGTTAGAATTTACTTCTTCCTTAAAGGCTTTCAATTCGGTTATGTCTTGACTCATGGTTGCAAGCATTCCTTCTATCCTGTTTAATTGATCTTGAAATTGTTGGTTCGGATTAGGTTGGGTAGGTTGATTATTTTGGCCATGATATGATGGTTGGGAGTAAGTGTTTTGTGTGGCTTGGTATGATCTTTGGTTGGAGTTTTGGTATGTGGAATTGTTATGTTGGTTGTGGTTGTAAGGTTTGTGGTTTTGTGGTTGGGTTTGTTGGTTCCCCCACCCAAAGTTTGGGTGGTTTTTCCATCCTGGATTGTAAGTGTTGGAATGTGGATCATATGATTGCCTTTGTTGGTTTCCCACATAGTTGGCCTCTTCCCAATCACCTCCTTCAGTGCTTACTTCCTCTTGATCTTGTGTGTGTATTGCAGCCACTTGCTTTGTTTCTAATTTCCTAGTGAGCTCTGCTAGTTGCTTGGCAAACACCTTGTTTTGGGCTAAAATTGTATCAACATGGTTCAGCTCCATGACTCCTTTAGTGTTGTGTCTCTCTGAAGCATAGTAGTACTCATTCTCAGCCACTGTCTCGATCACTTCAATGGCTTCTTCCACAGTCTTTTTCCTGTTCAATGAACCTCCTGATGAATGGTCTACAGCCTTCCTTGATTCATAAGAAAGTCCATCATAGAAAATATGCAATTGCACCCAGTCATGGAACATGTCTGGTGGGCATTTCCTTGTCAAATTCTTGAATCTCTCCCATGCCTCGTAGAGAGTTTCACCATCTTGTTGTCTAAACGTCTGAACCTCAGATCGAAGCCTATTGACCTTTTGTGGGGGGTAGAAACGTGCCAGAAACTTGCTTTCCACCTCATCCCAGGTTGTTAGGCTCCCCCTTGGGAATGATTCCAGCCACTTAGCTGCCTTGTCCCTAAGTGAAAATGGGAACAAAAGCAGTTTATAGGCATCTTCCTGGACTCCATTAGACTTCACAGTGTCGCAAATTCTCAGGAATTTTGTGAGATGTTGGTTTGGATCTTCATTAGCACTCCCACCAAATGAACAATGATTCTCCACAAGTGATATTAGCTGTGGTTTGAGCTCAAAATTGTTGGCCTGAATGGTTGGTTTCTGAATGCTGCTACCACAATTCCCAGAGGTTGGATTTATGTATGAACCAAGAACCCTCCTCTCAGGAATGGCATTGTTTCCATCATCCCTCTCATGGTTGTGAACTTCTCTATCCATGTTGAGATCTAAAGCTTCCTCAAAATTGTCCTCAGATTCTCCTTCAGATTCCTCTTCTCTCAGTATTCTCTTCCCTCTTGCTTCCCTTCTAAGTCTATGAAGGGTCCTCTCTGGTTCGGTATATGGAGGGGTTGATGTCTCTCCTCTCCTACCTGTCATACAAGAACACAGCACAGGCACCAAACAAGTGAAATACTCTTGGTTAATGGAAGAGTATGGTTAGAGCAGTTGAGGAATTAATTCAAATAGTTAGTGAGTCAGTGAGTTAGTTGCTTGAAATTTAAAGCATAAAGAAAGAAAGCATGTAACAGAGTGCAGAAATTGAAATTCAACAAGTAACTTGAACTGAATTAACAAAGCAAGAAAAATGCTCAATCTAGTTAACTTCCAATTTGAGAATTGTCAATCGAAAACCAATCCCCGGCAACGGCGCCATAAACTTGATGCGCATAAACTAGTTATGCCACGATTTAGGAAATTGCACGATCGGCAAAATTCCTTCCGGCAAGTGCACCGGTTATCGTCAAGTAAAAACTCACAATAGAGTGAGGTCGAATCCCACAAGGATTGGTTGAATGAGCAATTCAGATTAGAAGTGTGTCTAGTTGAGCGGAATCATGAATTAGATGAGAATTGCGGAATGTAAAATTGGCGGGAAACGTAAATGACAAGAAATTGAAATGGCGGAATCTTAAATTGCATGAATTAAAGAGCAGAAGCTAAATTGCTGAAATTAAAAGGGAATGGGGGTGATTGCATGAATTGAGTTGCAGAATGTAAAGAGAAAGTGGAAATCGGAGATGGGGAATTCATTGGGTTATAGGAGATATTGAGATCTCCGAATCAAAACATGTTTATCTCTTCCTCAACCAATGCGTTCATTGAATTTTGCTTGGCAATCTTATATGATTGGATCCCAATCCCTTGGCTCACCAATTCTCTCTAAAAACAAACAAATTCCCAATCCCTTGGTTTAAATGTTCATAAGAAGAGATGATGCTCGATCACTGATTATACCACACAGTTTCATGAACCACAATTTGGTAGGATTACATGTCACAATATCCATCCAAACCCCAATCCAATTCACTGTGAGAAAGCTTCTCTAGCATGAATCCTCCATTCCTTTCCCAAGGTTCCGAAGGATTCCAATTATGGGTAGTTTCTTTCCCAAGACAACTACCCAATGGAATTAGATCGAGAAGCTTTCTAGCAAAATTCAAGAGAAAAGATTGAAGAAGAAGATAAACTATTATTGATTCATTGAATTACAATAGAGCTCCCTAACCCAATGAAAGGGGGTTTAGTGAGTCATAGCTCTGAATTCAATTACAAAGGTATGAAAACTAGCAAAATGAAAAGGTCAAAAGTCCCTCCTAACTTAAATTCTATCCTATTTATACACTTTCTATATTGAGCTTCTGTTGTGTTTCTTGGGCTTTGAGGCCTCTCCCTGCTTTCCTTTTGCTTTGGGTTTATGATCCATAATCTTGATGAGGCTGCTGATCCAAATTCTGTAACATTCATTGAGCCAACTTAGTGATAATCAAGTAATGACACATGACTCAACAAATTGAAATTCCAGACTCATCAATCCTTCAGGCCCAATCCCATAAACCATGATATTCAATTGGGTTTCATACCAGAGTAAGTTTAAGTTAATGTTTGTGCTCAAATGCTAACTTAAACTGCAATATTTTTGGCCCAGAAACCTTTTCCAAGAGTGGCGTTTAAGTTGCAGTTTAAGCTTAAACTGCAGCTTAAACGCTAGACACTTCCAGTGATGCCTTTTGTGGAAGCACGTTTAAGCTTCAGTTTAAGGTTAAACTGAAGCTTAAACGTGGAAATGGAAGAAGGCAGCCCTGGAGGGTAACGTAGTCGAACACGTTTAAGCTTCAGTTTAAGGTTAAACTGAAGCTTAAACGTGGAGATAGGAAAGGCAGCCCTGGAGGTCGAACACGTTTAAGCTCCAGTTTAAGGTTAAACTGGAGCTTAAACGTGGGAATAGAGAACGGCAGCCCTGGAGGTCGAACACGTTTAAGCTCCAGTTTAAGGTTAAACTGGAGCTTAAACGTGGAAGCGGAGAAAGGTAGCCCTGGAGGTGTCGAACATGTTTAAGCTCCAGTTTAAGGTTAAACTGGAGCTTAAACGTGGAAATGGAGAAAGTAACCCTGGAGGAGAAAACTTGGTCGAACACGTTTAAGCTCCAGTTTAAGGTTAAACTGGAGCTTAAACGTGGAAATGGCTCCCTGGTGCATTTCCCATTTCTGGCGTTTAACTTCCAGTTTAAGGTTAAACTGGAGGTTAAACGCCACTTTCACCCTTTCCTCAGCTTTCATGATTTTGGCCGTTTAAGTTCCAGTTTAAGCTTAAACTTGAACTTAAACTCCACATGTGATATTCAAGCTTCCTTTATTGATTTTTGTTGCTTCCTTGCCTAGCCTCTTCTTTCCTGAAATCATCCAAACAACTGCATCAAAGTCTTGCAAATTTTCATGAGAATTTTCCATTCATAGCATTCAAGTAATATAACTAAAAACTCATGAAATTTGCATAAAAATCATACTGTTTGGATGGTTCATTGCTTTGTTATTCATTTAACGATTCTTGGTTACTTTAAGCTCAAGAAAATGCATAAAACAACTAAAACTAACAGAAAAATGCTAGTGAAACTCGCCTAAGATGCCTTGGCATCAATTACCAAGCAACTAGCCGACCTCACCAAGAAGATGGAGAGGAACCAAGTAGCAGCAATCACCACCTCATCAACAACCCAAGAGGGGGTAAATGCTGAGGCAGAGGAGGAGCAAGAACAAGCCAACTATATTGGAAACTCACCCAGGCAGACCCATGATCCATACTCAAAAACCTACAACCCTGGTTGGAGAAATCACCCAAACTTTGGGTGGGAAAATCAACAAGATCAAAGCCAAGATTAAAGACGTCACAACCACAACAACAATGTAGCTCACCAATATTCCACACAGAGATCATATCAGCACCACCATAACAACACCTCTCCACATCCATACCAAAACCAAAATGACCCAACTCACCCATCCACTCTCAACTCACCATCATCTGAAGAAAGACTCTCCAAAATTGAGACTCTGCTTGAAGGCATATGCAAAGAGATTCAAGATAATAAGGTATTCAAAGAGGAGGTGCAAGCTAGTATCAAGAACCAGGGGGACACCATCAAGAGGCTGGAATTTCAAGTGGGATACTTATCTGAAAAGATTCCCAAACCTACTGATAGCTTCCCAAGTGACACAGAGAAAAATCCGAGAGGTGAAGCAAAGAAAGTCAGATGGGAAGATTGCAAGATGGTTACTATAAGTAGTAAGGAGGCTGAGGAAAAGCAAAACAAGCCATTAGAACAACTTGGAGAGACATCAGCAGAGAAACGGGAAAAAGAACACCAAGAACCCAAAATTTCACAAAAAGAGCTGACACAGAAGGAGCTGCTGAAACTCTATGCACCGTTTCCCCAATTACTCAATGGTGATGTAGAGAAAAGAATATACTCAAGGTTTCTTGACCTGTTTGCATCCCTCCATGTAAACATACCATTCATCAAGGCCCTCTAACAAATGCCCTCATATATTAAGTATATGAAGGAGCTGCTGACCAGGAAAAGCTCACTCAAGGGAGGACAAACAATATTGATGAATAAGGAGTGCAGTGCTCTCATTCAACCAGAGTTGCCTATAAAAAGGAAGGACCCAGGGAGTTTTCACATTTCCTGTGCCATAGGAGAAACAATGTTTGATAAGGCACTCTGCGATTTGGGAGCAAGCATCAACTTAATGCCTTTATCCCTTATGAAAAGGCTGCAGATCAATGAGATAATACCCACAGATGTAATTATCAGGCTGGTTGACAAAACTCAAAAACAAGCAGTAGGAGTGGTTGAAAATGTGCTGGTGAAGGTGGGAAAATACTTCCTTCCCACAGACTTTGTCATCTTGGACATGGAAGAAAGTCACACTCACCCAATCATATTGGGAAGACCATTCTTAGCTACAGCCAGAGCACTCATAGATGTGGAGCGAGGGGAGCTAATTTTGAAGATCCATGATGAACAACTTAGCTTCAATGTCTTCAAACTCTCACAAGATATAGATCATAATGAGATACTGAGGGAGGAGGCAAGCACTGAAGCACAACCAACACCTCTGGGAAACCACTTGGTTGAAGAACAAGGCAATCAGCAGTTGTCACAGCTCAAGGAAAATAAGGAGGAACCTAAACCACCAGAGTCATATGAGACCAGTAACAAAATTCCCTTAGAAGAGGAGGTCACAAAGAGCAAGGCAACATCAAAAGGGACAAAGAAGAAGGCACCAAGGAGGTGGAGGAACAAGAAGATCCCTACAGAGGACTTTTCTCCGGGAGACAAAGTGATCTCAGCCTATTTCCCAGATATTCCACCTCATCTCTCCACTATCCCATCTCAGCTATCTAAGGTCTTCACCATCAACAGAGTTCTTTCCTTAGAACATGTAGAGATCCTTGATGAAGCCAATGGATATAGGTCTACTGCAAGAGGGGAAGATCTGAAGCATTACCAACCACCATGACAAAGGCAAAACGTCAAGCTAGTGACGCTAAAGAAGCGCTTCATTGGAGGCAACCCATGTTTTACATGCTTTTAAAAGTAGTTAATAATGCAAGGTTCAAGGATTTCAAATCAACTTGACATGGACTTGAATGCATCCTTGTGTGCAACATATAGTGAAGAACAAGTTTGGTGTTCAAGGCACACTAAGAGAACATCAATGTAACCCATATCATGTCACTCTTAGGGGCCTTGAACAAATCATTTACACCACACGGCACCAAACTAAGTTTGGTGTTGCCAATGTTGCACACATGGATGTTGAGTTAGTCAGTTGGTTTGCTCTAATGAATGGCACTTAGTTAGTTAAAACAAAAACTTTAAAAAAGTAGTTATTCTTTTTTTTTTGCCGCCACTTTCCACACATTTTTTTAATCACAATTCTTTTATTTTGTAGGAGAGAAGAAAGGAGTATTGAAGTGGATTGAGTGGACAATTAAATGAGGAGGGTTCGGCCACTTCATGAAGGGAGAATACACATGTGTCTCAAGGGGAAATGAATTGGGAAATGTGCCATGCAACATTGAAAGAATGAGACCCTTGAAGACCGAACCAATCTCCCTCATAAAGATGATGATCCTTGTGCTCATCCCCTGCAGAACCCCATCCGTTCATCATATACCAACCCCATCAATCCACACCTTTCATCCACACACCACTTCCCTACATAAGTGATTCGCACTAAGTACACCCTTAACATTCCAATTTCACTCCACACACTTCTCATTCTCGAAACCAAACACTCTTTCCCCTCATCACACCTTGTCCTAACCAACCGAATTTCTCATCTATCCATACCTTCCACCCTCTTCACACATCAACTCAAACTAATGGCATCATCAAGCTCCAAGAGGCAAAAGAGGAAGGAACCAGTGGAGAGCATTCCTTTTGATGAGAAGAGATTCAAAACTGCATTCCATGAACTCGAATTTGAACGGATAAAGCTCAAGAAGATACTGCCTGAGTTAACGTTCCAAATTGACGAGGATGAGTGCCCACAAATTCGAGAGAAGATTGAACAAAGGGGTTGGCAAGGCTTACGAACCCAGAGGGGAAGAAAAATGCAAACCTCATCAAAGAGTTCTATGCAAACGTGGTCAGAGAAGACAAAACCAAGGCCCCCACCTTCAAAAGTTACGTAAGAGGGAGAGAGGTGGACTTCATCCTAAATGCTATAACAAGAACTCTTCAGCTGAAATCACCACATTTTGATGAGCTTAGTTATCATGCAAGGATAAGTAAGAGCCCTGACAATGATGAACTCGAAGAAATAGTGACTGACATATGTGTCATAGGAGCTGATTGGGAAAGGTATGCGGATAAGAGATCCCGGTTCATCAAGAGGGGAGACCTTAGCCCGGAAGCCAAGGGATGGTTTGAACTCGTGAGGAGGTCTATCCTCCCAGCTGCAAATAATTCAGAGGTCAATATTAATCGAGCGACTATGGTACATTGCCTAGTACAGGGTGGAGAAATCAATGTGCATAAACTCATAGCTGAGGGGATTCAAGAGTCAGCTGAGAAGGTTGATTCGGGTGCCAGGCTTTGGTACCCCAGCACCATTCTCAGATTGTGTACAAAGGCCAAGGTAGTCTTCGAGGATAGCAATCTAGACTGGGTGAACCCTGGGAGGCTAGTTACACTTCAACGTCTGATCTATACTACGCCCGCCCAACAACAAAGAAGACCTCAAATAGGAAAGCAAAAACCAAAAGAAGGAGCCCACCAAGAAGAATCTCATCAGAAAGCACACCAACAAAGAGAATATTATGACCCAACCAACATAAACCTGAATCACATTCATGGAGCCATTGAGGAACTAGCAAGGAGTTATATGGAGGGACAAGAACAACAACTGCATGTTCAAGCTCAAAGGATGGATCGTCAAGAAGAACTCCTTTCTAATTGGATGAATCAACAAGGGGAGTGGCAGAAACAGCAAATGGAACATTATTCCCAGCTTACTCAAGCCATCAATCAAGTGTCTAAAAGGCAAGAGCGTCAAGATAAGCGCCTTCAAGAACTCAACCAACGCCAGCTAGCTCAGACGAAGGCATTCAATGAGTTCAGTGTACTTAATGAAGGACGGAAACTACATAGGGAGGAGTTCAACATAAACACTCAAGCCAAGTTGAACTACATGTCTAGTCATATGCATAATCTATACTATGCCATCCCTACATATGATGAGGTCCAAAAAAATTTTGTGGAACAAGAAGAAAGGAAGGTGAAATAGCAGAAGGAAACACTAAAAAAGAAGATGGAAGATGCTGGTTTTTGGAAGAAGTTGATTGGAAAAGGCAAGGGAAGTGGGAGTACAAGCACTCAAGAGAAACACAAAGAGGACAAGAAAGAGGAAGAGCATGGGCAACCCCATGAGTAAAAGGTGGTGGAGTTCCCTCTTTGTTCCATCTTTTTCAAGCATTAAATAAGGAAAATCATGTATGAAATAGGACATGCTTCCATGATAGTTTAGGATTTTCAATTCTGTTTTTAGTATTCTACTTGCCTAGGTCTATGATTACTAGTCAAGTTGCCTGTTTTCAATTCCATCCTGCTTATTGTGTTGCTTGTCTCCCTTTGAATCAAATAAAAAGAGAATGTTTGTTATCAAAGACCAGAGTGGAGTTCATATTGTGGAGTAAGTTCCTTAGTGTGTGAGGTGGTCATAAGTTAGCTAAGTTGGTTCACCAACAAGGGTGGGAAGACAACTATCTGTCCTGAATCATATGTTTGAAACACACCCCATGAGACTAGCTAAATAACAAGATCCTAATAAGAAAAAGGGGAAAAGAATAATAAGAGTTGAAAAAGAAAGAAAAGTTAATAAAGAATAAGGCTAGGCACCAAGGGTTTGAAACTTGAGAGATGTGTCTGTGGTGCTCCTGTACCAAGGATCTGCTTGGATGAATAAGTTCTTAGGAGTGCTTCATTACTTGGTAACTTGGATTAACTAACCCAAGATTATTAACTGAAAATCCACTATCAAGAGCAACCTTGCTACAGAATATTTAGTAACCCAAAGAGGTGCTGGACACCAAGGTCTCAAGAAAGGAAATAACAAACCATGTGCCTGTGGTGTATATGTATGGGGGAAAGAGACTTAAGGGAGTAAGTCCTTAGGGGTGTCTTAAAACCTAGCACCTTGAACCAACTGGTTTGGGAGTGCTGGCTGAAAGCTTATCTTAAAGAGTCGCCCCCTCACAGAGCACTTAGCCTAAGAACACAAATAAGCCCCGAAAACAATAAAAGGATCAATGAATAAGAGTCTCATAGGGTGCAATCAAGTGAGTATTCCAGGACATGATAAAGGTCTAAAAGCCAGTGAAGGAATGAACCTAAGTTGCTATGCATGAAACCACCATAAAACTAAGGATATGACCTCCACAATAATGACTCATTCCTCTTGGCATTCCATTCATCATTCTCTTGTTCCAGAACTTGCTTAGGGACAAGCAAGCTTTAAGTTTGGTGTTGTGATGCTAGGGCATTTTGGCCAGTTTCACTGACCTTTTCTTTACTGTTTTAGGGTAGTTTCATGCATTTTCTTAGGAAATAAGCAAGTTTTGGGTAGAATTTCACTTACATCTTGATTTAAGCATACATTGAGCACTTTACATGATTTCATGAGAATTTTACATGAATTAGATGACAAATTGGATGATGCATGTCTCATGATGTGGATTAGAACTTTGATGCACTGTATTGCTTGATTTCAGGACAAAGGAAGCAAGAAAGAGCCACGTTGGCAGCCACGTTAGTCTAACTAACGTGACCACCGTGGAATGGGAGCTAGCTTGCAACGTCAATGAGAAAAGTAATCGCCAATAATGTCCTCGAAGCCATCATAGCCCACGTTAAGAGTCACGTTAAATAAGTTAACGTGAACTCTAACGTGGAAGAAAGAAAGTGGAGCCAACATTAGTGACACTCACCTTTGTCACTAACGTTGGGCCAAGCTCATAAGTGGCCACGTTAAGAGCCACGTTAACTCAGTTAACGTGGACTCTAACGTTGGGAAGCAAAAGAGAAGCCAACGTTAGTAACATTCACCTTTGTCACTAACATTGGCCAAGCCACAATGAGCCACGTTAACTCCTACGTTAACTTAGTTAACGTGGAAGCTAACGTGGAGAAAGCATGTGATCGCCAACGTTAGTGACACTTACCTTTGTCACTAATGTTGGGGTGAACCCACACAAGCCACTATGAGCAACGTTAACTCCCACGTTAACTTAGTTAACGTGGAAGCTAACGTAAGAGAGATGATGAGCCAACGTTAGTGACACTCACCTTTGTCACTAATGTTGGAGATGGCTAGCATTACTACGTTAGAAGCCACGTTAACCTAGTTAACGTGGACTCTAACGTGGGAAGTAGGGGCACATTGGAACGTGCCTTCCACCCAATTTCTGGCGTTTTAACGCCAGAATTATTTTTTCCTTGGCTCTTACTGTCCTCAGATGGATTTTGGGTGGTTTGCTCATTTCTTGGCTTCCTGCTGCCTTGAGGTGGGGTATTTAATGTTTTCCCACTTCTTAATTGAACTGCTTGGCATTCTTCTATTATTTGTTTTGACAGCTACTGTTTTGTTTGCTTCAATTGTTCTTCCATATTTATATTATCCATCCTTGTCTCTTGTAGTCTATCTTTGAATTCGGCTAACAGCTGTGTTAGAAAGTCCAATTGCTGATTGAATTCAGCAGCTTGTTCTACATGACTGAGTTCAGCAGTTACTGTTTTAGCCTCTTCTTTCATGGAAGGGTCACTGCTTAAGTACAGATGCTGATTTCTGGCAACTGTATCAATGAGCTCTTGAGCTTCTTCAATTGTCTTTCTCATGTGGATAGATCCACCAGCTGAGTGATCTAGAGAAATCTGAGCCCTTTCTATAAGCCCATAATAGAAGATGTCTAACTGAACCCACTCTGAAAATATTTCAGAGGGGCATTTTTGTAGCATCTCTCTGTATCTCTCCCAGGCATCATAAAGAGATTCATTATCTCCTTGTTTAAAGCCTTGGATGTCTAGCCTTAGCTGTGTCATCCGTTTTGGAGGAAAGTATTGATTCAGGAATTTTTCTGTCAGCTGTTTCCATGTCCTTATGCTAGCCTTAGGTTGGTTATTTAACCACCTCTTGTCTTGGTCTTTTACAGCAAATGGAAACAGTAATAATCTGTAGACATGCTGATCTACTTCCTTATCATGTACTGTGTCAGCAATTTGTAAAAACTGTGCCAGAAACTCTGTAGGTTCTTCCTGTGGAAGACCGGAATACTAGCAGCTTTGCTGCACCATGATAATGAGCTGAGGATTCAACTCAAAGCTACTGACTCCAATGGAGGGTATGCAGATACTACTCCCATATGAAGCAGTAGAGGGGTTAGCATATGACCCTAGAGTCTTTCTGGACTGTTCATTTCCGCTTAGATCCATGATGGAGAAAGGGAGATGATGTAAAATAGAGAAGAAATATTTTTATTTATTTAATTATTTATTTATTTCGAAAATAAAATAAATTAAAATAAAATAAATAAAAATGGATGAAGATTTTCGAAAAAAATGAGGAGAGAGAAAGTGGTTAGAAAGTTTTGAAAAAGATATAATTTTTTTTTGAAAAGGATTTTAAATTTTGAAATAGAAAAAATCTGAATTTTTAAAATTGATTTTCGAAAAATTACTTTAAAATAGAGGGAAAAGATATTTTTGAATTTAATGCGCAAAGAGAAAAACAATAAAATAACACAAGATCTAAAATTTTTTAAATCTAATGCTCCTTGTTTTCGAAAATTTTGGAGGGAAAACACCAAGGAACACCAAACTTAAAAATTTTAAGATCAAGACACAAGGAAAACTCAAGAACGCCTTGAAGACTCACAAGAACAACAAGAACATGAAGAAGGAATACCAAACTTAAAATTTTTAGAAAACCAAACTAAAATTTTCGAAAATTATAGAAAGATTAACAAGAAAACACCAAACTTAAAGTTTGGCACAAGATCAAGAAAAATTATTTTTGAAAAAGATTTTTAATAAAACCGGTGCCAAATCATCAAGAACATAGACCAATGCTCTAGCCAATTGAGTTGTAAATGTAACACTTGTTTTGAAGAAGTATTTTTAATAACTAAGAAAAAAATATTTTTTTTTTGAAAAAAAAAATTTTTTTTGAAGATAATATAAAAGACTCTGACCCAAAAGACAAAATTTTCCTAATCTAAGCAACAGGATTCACCGTCAGTTGTTCAAACTCAAACAATCCCCGGCAACGGCGCCAAAAACTTGGTGCACGAAATTGTAATGTCAATGTTCACATTACTCTCTTACAACTTCGCACAACTAACCAGCAAGTGCACTGGGTCGTCCAAGTAATACCTTACGTGAGTAAGGGTCGAATCCCACGGAGATTGTTGGTTTGAAGCAAGCTATGGTTATCTTATTATTCTTAGTCAGGATGCCAACAACAGTGTTTTTCAAGTTCAATTGTAAAAAGTGAGAGGGCATAAATATAAATATTTATTGTGCAATGATGGAGAATATGTTGGAGTTTTGGAGATGCTTTGTCTTATGAAATTCTGCTTTCCTCTGTTTTCTGATTCACGCACGCACGTCCTCCTATGGCAAGCTGTGTGTTGGTGGATCACCGTTGTCAATGGCTACCATCCATCCTTCTAGTGAAAAGGGTCCAGGTACGCTGTCACTGCACGACTAATCATCAGCAGGTTCTCAATTGTACCGGAATAGGATTTACTATCCTTTTGTGTCTGTCACTACGCCCAGCACTCGCGAGTTTGAAGCTCGTTACAGTCATTCAATCCCTGAATCCTACTCGGAATACCACAGACAAGGTTTAGACTTTCCGGATTCTCTTGAATGCTGCCATCAATCTAGCTTATACCACGAAGATTCTGATTAAGAGATCCAAGAGATATTCATTCATTCTACGGTGGAACGGAAGTGGTTGTCAGGCACGCGTTCGTGGGGAAATGATGATGATTGTCACGTCCATCACATACATGTTGAAGTGCGAATGGATATCTTAGATAGGAACACGCATGTTTGAATAGAAAATAGAAATACTTGCATTAATTCATCGAGACACAGCAGGGCTCCTCACCCCCAACAATGGAGTTTAGAAACTCATGCTGTCAAAGAGTACAAAGTTTAGATCTAAAAATGTCATGAGATACAAAATAAATCTCTAAAAGTTGTTTAAATACTAAACTAGTAACCTAGGTTTATAGAAAATGAGTAAACTATTATAGATAGTGCAGAAATCCACTTCTGGGGCCCACTTGGTGTGTGCTGGGGCTGAGACTAAAGCTTCTCACGTGTCTGGGCTGTTTTGGGCGTTCAACGCTAGGCTGTAACCTGTTTCTGGCGTTGAACTCCAACTTGTAACGTGTTTCTGGCGCTGGACGCCAGACTGCAACATGGAACTGGCGTTGAACGCCAGTTTACGTCATCTATCCTTGAGCAAAGTATGAACTATTATATATTGCTGGAAAGCCCTGGATGTCTACTTTCCAACGCAATTGGAAGCGCGTCAATTGGACTCCTGTAGCTCCAGAAATTCCATTCTGAGTGCAGAGAGGTCAGGATCCAACAACATCAGCAGTCATTTTTCAGCTTGAATCAGATTTTTGCTCAGCTCCCTCAATTTCAGCCAGAAAATACCTGAAATTACAGAAAAACACACAAACTCATAGTAAAGTCTAGAAATATGAATTTTGCCTAGAAGCTTATGAAAATAAACTAAAAACTAACTAAAACATACTAAAAACTATATAAAATTAACCCCAAAAAGCGTATAAAATATGCGCTCATCAGTCACGTTAGTGCCACTAACGTTGAAGTTAACGTGGATTATCCCTGGGTGAGGAACGTTAGTGAAAAAGGTGATTGCCACTAACGTTCTCGAACCCACACTCTCACTTAACGTTAACGCCACTAACGTCCTGAGCTAAACACCCTGCCTACTCCACACTTTCTCTCTGCAAGTAAAGGTAAGCCCACTGTGGAAGATAACTGCTTCAAATTCAAGATCCAAAGGCCCATATCCAAGACTTGAAGAACCAGCTAGAAGATCAGAAGAGTAATATATATAGGGGTAGTTTTGAATTAGAAAGAAGTTTTTGGGGGATTGGAAATTGGGAACTACTCTCTGTATAATTTACTTTCTCTGCACTTCTAGTTTTAGTTTTCATGATGTATTCTCCATCTTTGTTTTTCATTTCCAGAGCTATAAACAACTAAACCCCTTTCATTGGGTTAGGGAGCTCTGTTGTAATTTGATGGATCAATACTAATTTTCATTACTCTTCTTCTATCTTTTCTATTGATTTTACTAGAAAGCTTTCAATCTTCATCCAATTGGGTAGTTATCTTGGAAAAGAAGCTATTCATACTTGGATCTCTTCTGAACCTTGGAAGAGGAATGAAGAGATCATGCTAGAAATGCTTTCTCATGTTGGACTAAATTGGGTTTGGTTGGGTATGGTGACTATAATCCTACTAACACTTGATTCGGGAATGCATGTGGTATAATCAGTGACCATACTTCATCTCTTCTCATGAGCAATTGACCAAGGAATTGGCTATTCATCAAGATTTGAGAGATTGAATTACCAATGAATTGGAATTCGATCACTTAATATTGCCAAGGAGATCAATGAATGCATTGATTGAGGAAGAGATGAAAATGAACTTGATCCGAAGAATGCATGATGCGGGTGGAAACTGTCTCTCAACAAATTTCCTTCGGCAAGTGTACCGAATTTGTCGTCAAGTAGAAACTCACAATAGAGTGAGGTCGAATCCCACAGGGATTGATTGATCAAGCAACTTTAATTAGAAGAATGTTCTAGTTGAGCGAATCCAGAAATTGGGTTGAGAGTTGCAGAAAATAAAATGGCGGGAATGTAAATAACAGAAAAGTAAATGCTAGAATTAAAGGACTGGAAGTAAATGACTGAAAATAAATTGCAGAATTGTAAATGGGAATGGGGGATTTGCTCATAAAAGTAAATGGCAGAAATTAAAGAGAATGGGTAAGATCAGAGATGGAGAGTTCATTGGGCTTAGGAGATGTTGCAATTCTCCGGATCAAGTTCATTTTCATCTCTTCCTCAATCAATGCACTCATTGATCTCCTTGGCAATCTTAATTGATTGAATTACAATCTTTTCCAACTTTTCAGAACTCTTCAACAATTCAAAGCTACTCCTATATATACTACTTCTCTCAGCTTCTAGTTGGCTCTTCAAGTCTTGGGCCTTTGGATCTTGAGTTTGAAGCAGTTCTCTTCTTCATTTGGGCTTGGCTTTACTTGCAGAGAGAAAATGTGAAGTGGGCAGAGACTTTAGCTCAGGACGTTAGGGGTGTTAACGTTTAGTGAAAATATAAGTTCGAGAACGTTAGTGACAATCAACTTTCTCACTAACGTTACTAAGTAAAAGCCACGTTAACTTCAACGTTAGTGGCATAAACGTTGCCACTAACGTTGCCTCTAAGTCCTTCGCACACGTTATTGAGACTTAACATTTCCAATAACTTTGAAAAGCCCCCTTTGTTCCCACGTTAGAGCCCACGTTAACTTAGTTAACGTGGCTCTTTAACGTGGGCTTGCCATCCTTCGAGAATGTTAGCGACACTCAACATTGTCACTAACGTTCCAAGGTGCTCCTATGTCTCACGTTAGAGTCCACATTAATTAGGTTAACATGGCTTCTAACGTGGCCATGCTTAGCCATCCCCAACGTTAGTGACAATGTTGAGTGTCACTAACGTTGGCCATTCTTTCACTCATCAACGTTAGCTTTCACGTTAACTAAGTTAACGTGGAAGTTAACGTGGCTCCTTGGGGGGTTGTGTGGTTGCTTCCAACGTTAGTGACAATGTTGGGTGTCACTAACGTTGTCGACCACTCTTGCTTCTTACGTTAGCTCCCACGTTAACCAAGTTAATGTGGGAGTTAACGTGGTATGTTTCTCCTAGTCCAACGTTAGTGACAATGTTGAATGTCACTAACGTTGGCGTTTCTCCCCCTTTCTAACGTTAGAGGCCACGTTAACTAAGTTAACGTGGACTCTAACGTGGCCACTTATGAGCATTTTCCAATGTTAGTGACAATGTTAAGTGTCACTAACGTTGGCTCAACTTTCCTTCTCAACGTTAGAGTTCACGTTAACTTAGTTAACGTGACTCTTAACGTGGTCAATGATGGCTTTGAGAGCGTTATTGGCAATCACTTTTCTCATTAACTTTGCAAGTTACCTCCCATTCCTTGCTTCCTTTGGTCTTGAAATCAAGCAATAGAGCGCATCAAAGTTCTAGTCCAAGTCATGGGCAATGCAACATACAATTTGTCACTAAACTTATGCAAAATCCTCATGAAATAATGTAAAATGCACAATGTATTCTTGAATCAAGGTGTAAGTGAATATCTATCCAAAACTAGCTTATTTCCTAAGGAAATGCATGAAACTAACCTAAAAACAGTAAAGAAAAGGTCAGTGAAACTGGCCAAGATGCCCTGGCATCACAACACTAAACTTAAAGCTTTCTTGTCCCTAAGCAAGTACTGGAACAAGAGAATGATGAATGGAATGCCAAGAGCAATGAGTCATTCTTGTGGAAGTCATATCACTGATTTTATGGTGGTTTCATGCATAGCAACTTAGGTTCATTCTTGGCTTTCAGACCTTTATCATGTTTTAAAACATTCACTTTGCTTACATCCCATGAGACTTTTATTCATTGATCCCTTTATTGTCATTTCAGAGCTTATTGGTGTTCTTAGGCTAAGTGCTCTGCAAGGGGGCAACTTTTTAAGATAAGCTTTCAGTCAACACTCCTGAACCAGTTGGTTCAAGGTGCTAGGTATTGAAGCACCCCTAAGGACTTACTCCCTCAAGTCTCTCCCCCATACATACACACCACAGGCATATAGTTCATTTATTTTCCTTCTTGAGACCTTGGTGTCCAGCACCTCTTTGGGTTACTAAATGCTCTGTGGTGAGGGTTACTCTTGATA
The DNA here is from genome assembly GCF_003086295.3 of Arachis hypogaea. Lineage (NCBI taxonomy): Eukaryota > Viridiplantae > Streptophyta > Magnoliopsida > Fabales > Fabaceae > Arachis > Arachis hypogaea. The sequence continues at coordinate 50,044,367 of NC_092053.1, forward strand.
ATGGACTTTCAGCTGATAATCCCGGGTTAGTTAACCCATGTTACCAGGTGATAAAGCACCCCTAAGAGCTTATTCATCCAAGTAGATCCCTCACACAGGAACACCACAGACACATATCTTAAGATCAAAACCATTGGTGCCTAGCCTTATTGCTTACTCTTTTTCTTTTGTTTTTCCACTTTCATTATTCTTTTCTCTTTCTCTTATTAGGATCTTGTCATATACTTAGTCTCATGAGTATATTCAAAGCAAAGTATTCAAGCCAGATAGTTGTCATCCCACCTTATGGTTGAACTAACTTAGCTAACTTATGATCATACCACAAACTCATGAATATACTCCATAGTGTGAACTCCACTCTGGTCTTTTGAAACATAAACATTCTCTCTTCATTTGATTAAAAGGGACAAGCATACAAGTAAGTAAAGTAAGGATGCAGTGACATAAAGACTAGTGCATATAGACCTATTTAGAACTTAAAAGACAGAATTTAAAAAGGGTTCAACTACGAGTAACTACAAATCAAAAGTGCATTCGGACTTCCAACTTTCAACAATTCTGAGTACAATGGAATTAAGTAACAATACAACCTTCGGGTGATGATTTCTGGTTGCCTTCTCTCTTTGTCATCATCCTAGTTTTTGCTGCCTCGCTTCTTTGGGTGGAGGTGCACCATTTCCTCATAAGATTCCTGCAAGGTTACTGGAAGTTGCTTGTTCCCAAAGCACTTGAGACATAGTTAGGTTGCATGTATGCTGGTGCTTTTTTAACTCAATTTGGTGTGTGAACACCAAACTTAGTTCCTTGCCCAGTGCAAACATTGCACGTATGCAGAGAACCCCATATCTTGTTGTCAACAAAGCAATGATCACTTATAGTCTAACTACATCTAAGTGGTTTCTCTTGATTGGATGGAGCTAGCAATGTTCTTTTGGAGTGGAGTGTAATTCTAACCAATGTCCTTTGGTGGAACACCAAACTTAGAATTACACCATCACTCTTGGATTATTCTGGTGTGGAACACCAAACTTAGCTCCTTACAATATAGGGGAAATGACTTGTGATTTTTTTATTGAAATAAAGATGAAAGTGAAACTACCTGAGGTTGGGTTGCCTCCCAACAGAGCACTCTTTTATCGTCGCTAGCTCGACGAGTCCTTAATTACTTGAGATGGTACTTTACTCTGGGGTTTTCCCCCATGTTGCCCAGATAATGCTTGAGTCTTTGTCCATTCACTATAAAAGTCCTCTCTGAACCTTCATCCGTGATTTCGATGTGGCCATATGGTGATACTTTCGTAACCATGAAAGGTCCGGACCACCTTGACTTGAGTTTTCCGGGAACAGCCTTAATTTAGAATTGTAAAGGAGTACTCGCTACCCCTTTTTGAAACTCCTGGGCACAAGATGCATGTCATTTTTTCTCTTTGCCTTTTCTTTATACATCTTAGTGTTTTCATAGGCTTGTGACCTGAATTCCTCCATCTCTTGCAGCTGCAAGATCCTTTTTGCACCAGCAGCAATGCTGTAAAAATTTAGTATCTTGATAGCCCAGAGAGCTTTGTGTTCCAGCTCCAGTGGTAAATGACAAGCCTTCACATAGACCAGTTGATATGGAGACATTCCAAGTGGAGTTTTGAATGCTGTTCTGTATGCCCAAAGAGCATCATCCAGCTTCTTCGACCAATCCTTTCTAGATGCACCCACAGTCTTTTCCAGGATCCTCTTCAGCTCTCTGTTGGATATCTCAGTTTGCCCACTTGTTTGAGGATGGTAAGGTGTGGCTACTTTGTGTTTTACCCCATATCGTAGGAGGAGAGCTTCTAGTGGTTTGTTATAAAAGTGGCTCCCTCCATCACTGATGAGGGCTCTTGGGACTCCAAACCGGCTAAAGATATTCTTCCTGAGGAAGTTCATGACTACCTTGTTATCATTAGTTGGGGTTGCAATAGCCTCTACCCACTTGGAAACATAATCCACTACTACCAGGATGTACTTGTTTGCATATGAGGTTGGGAATGGTCCCATGAAATCTATTCCCCACACATCAAACAGTTCCAGTTCCAAGATGAAATTTTGTGGCATGGCGTTTCTTTTGGGCAGGTTTCCAGATCTTTGGCATTCATTGCAGCTTTTTACTAGTTCCTTGGCATCCTTGAAAAGGGTGGCCAAAAGAATCCGCTTTGTAACACCTTTGCTGCAGTTCTGTCCCCTCCAAAGTGCCCGCCATAACATGAACCGTGGCAATTCCACAGGACTTCTCTTCCTTCTTCTTCTGAAACACATCTTCTAAGGATTCCATCTGAACATTTCTTGAAGAGATATGGCTCGTCCCAGACAAAATATTTTGCATCATTCATGAGCTTCCTTTTTTGATGTTTATTGATCCCTGGGGGTAATGCCCCAGTTGCCTTGAAATTTGCAATATCTGCAAACCATGGTGCTTTGTGAACTGTCATCAACTGCTCATCAAGGAAGAGCTCGTTCACATTTGTATCATTTCCTCCACCTTGATCATGAGGGATTCTGGATAGGTGATCTGCCACCTTGTTCTCCACTCCTTTCTTGTCTCTGATTTCAATATCAAATTCCTGCAACAGTAAGATCCACCTTATTAGTCTTGGCTTTGATTCTTGCTTGGCAAACAAATATTTAAGTGCTGTGTGATCTATAAAGACAATCACTTTAGCACCAATAAGGTATGATCTAAATTTGTCAAATGCAAAAACTATTGCTAGCAACTCCTTTTCAGTAGTGGTATAATTTCTTTGAGTTTCATTAAGGACTTTGCTAGCATAGTATATCACATGAACTAAGTTATCTTTCCTTTGTCCTAACACTGCCCCAACTGCAAAATCAGATGCATCACACATCAATTCAAATGGTAGGTTCCAATCAGGTGGGGAAATGATAGGAGCAGAGGATAACGTCATTTTCAAATGTGCAAATGCTAGCATGCATGTTTCATCAAAGATAAATGGTGTATCAGATACAAGGAGATTGCTTAAGGGCTTGGCTATCTTTGAAAAATCTTTAATGAACCTTCTGCAAAAACCAGCATGCCCTAAAAAACTCCTAATTGCCTTTACATCACTGGGTGGGGGTAGTTTTTCAATAAGTTCTACTTTAGCTCTATCAACCTCAATGCCTTGGTGAGAGACGTTGTGACCAAGGACTATTCCTCCTGTCACCATGAAGTGGCATTTTTCCCAGTTTAAGACCAAATTGGTCTCTTGGCATCTTTTCAATACCAAGGCGAGGTGATGTAGGCAACTAGGAAAGGAATCTCCGAATATCAAGAAATCATCCATAAAACTTCAATGAATTTTTCTATCATATCTGAAAAGATAGAAAGCATGCAGCGTTGGAAAGTTGCAGGTGCATTACATAGCCCAAATGGCATTCGCCTATAGGCAAACACTCCATACGGACAAGTAAATGAGGTTTTCTCTTGGTCTCTGGGATCAACCACTATTTGGTTATATCCTGAATAACCGTCGAAAAAACAATAATATGCGTGCCTTGCAAGTCTTTCCAACATCTGATCCATGAATGGAAGGGGAAAATGGTCTTTTCGTGTAGCCTCATTGAGTTTTCTGTAGTCTATGCACATCCGCCATCCTGTGACGGTCCTTGTAGGTATGAGTTCGTTCTTCTCATTGGTAACCACAGTGATTCCTCCCTTCTTGGGCACAACATGTATGGGGCTAACCCAAGGGCTGTCCGAAATTGGGTATATGACCCCTCCTTGCCAAAGCTTCATAACCTCTTTCTGTACCACTTCCTTCATGATTGGGTTCAGCCTTCTTTGGGATTGAATGGATGGCTTAGCATCATCTTTCAACAGTATTTTATGCATGCATATGGCTGAACTGATTCCCTTCAAGTCAGCAAGGGTCCATCCAATGGCATCCTTTTGCTCCCGCAGCACCTTGAGTAGCTCGTCCTCTTGATCTTGACTGAGGGATGAATTTATGATCACTGGGTAGTTTTCATTTTCTCCTAGATATGCATATTTGAGAGTGGGTGGCAGTGCTTTGAGTTCAAGTTTGGGTGCTTCTGACTTTTCGTTCTCTTCCTTTGGTGCATCTGGTATATGTATGTCTGCTGTGGCCACCTCTTCACTTGATTCAGATTCTTCCTCCACCAATCTCTCGTCCTCTTCAGGTTCTTCTTCTTCAAAATTCTCCTGCACTTCATCCTCAAGTGCATCTAACCTCATGCATTCCCCCAATTGTTCTGGTGGGTAACTCATGGCCTTGAACACATTGAATGTCATCTTTTCATTATATAATCTCAGGGTGAGGTCACCCTTCTGAACATCAATGACAGCTCCAGCAGTGGCCAAGAATGGCCTTCCCAAGATGATGGAGGTCTTGGCGTCCTCCTGCATGTCCAACACCACAAAATCTGCTGGAAATATGAAATCTCCCACTTTTACCAGCAGATCCTCTACTATCCCGTGAGGGAATTTGAACGATCGGTCTGCCAGTTGTAGGGCTATTTTTGTTGGTTTAGCCTCCTCAATTTTCATCTTTCTCATCATAGCTACTGACATCAAATTGATGCTGGCCCCTAAGTCACAAAGAGCCTTCTCTACTGTGATTTCTCCTATAATACAAGGGATCTGAAAACTCCCAGGATCCTTCAGTTTCTGGGGTAGTTTATGCTGAATGATAGCACTACACTCTTCGGTTAGTATCACAGTCTCATTGTTCTTCCAGCTTCTCTTCTTAGTCATTAGCTCCTTCAAAAACTTGGCATAGAGTGGCATTTGTTCTATGGCTTCAGCAAAGGGTATGTTGATTTGTAGTTTCTTGAAGATTTCTAAAAATCTCAAGAACTGGTTGTCATCTTCTTTTTTCTTCAATAGCTGGGGATATGGAGCTCTTGAGATGTTCAGTTGTGGCATCCCTTTTTGTTTCTGCGGACTTGGCGTGGGAGGTTGAACTCCATCTTGCTCTTCTCCCTTTTCATTTGAGCCTTCTTCTTGTGGTTTTTGGGGCAGTTCCTTCAGTTCCTTCCCACTCCTAAGTGTGATAGCTTGACACTCCTCCCTTTTGCTTGAATTGGCATCATAGCAAAGGTTGTGGTTAGGAAGCTGCTTAAATAGATAGCTGATTTGTGTCTCTAGTTTCTTGATGGCAGTATTTTGATTCTGCATGTTTGACTGCACTTCCTCTCTGAATGCTTTACTGTTTCGAATGTCTTTGCATACTCCTTCAATTAAGGTTTCGATCTTAGAGAGCTTGTCATCAATTGATGGGTGATTCGGAGTAGATGTGCTGTTTTGGTTTTGATAAGCGTGTGGAGAAGTGTTGTTGTGGGGGTGTTGAGATGTCCTCTGTGTGAATTGCTGGTGAGCTGCATTGTTGTTGGAGTTGTAACGTCTCTGGTCTTGTTTTTGATCTTGCTCACTTCCCCACCCAAAGTTTGGGTGGTTTCTCCACCCAGGGTTGTAGGTTTTGGAGTATGGATCATAGTTTTTCCTTGGTGAATTCCCAATGTAGTTGGCTTACTCCTGACTATCCTCTGCTTCTTCATTCACTCCTTCTTGGGTTGTTGATGAAGTTGAGATTGCTACTACTTGGTTCCTCTCCATCTTCTTGGTGAGGTCAGCCAGCTGCTGGGTAATGAGCTTGTTTTGGGCCAACAGAGCATCTACATTGTTTAGCTCCATTACTCCTCTTGTGTTTCCTTTTTCGGAAGCATAGAAGTAGTCGTTCTCTGCTACTGTTTCAATAACATCTATGGCTTCCTCAATAGTCTTCTTCTTGTTCAAAGATCCTCCGGATGAATGGTCTACAGCCTTCTTTGACTCATAAGAGAGCCCTTCATAGAAAATGTGCAGCTGCACCCATTCGTTGAACATATCTGGTGGGCACCTCCTTGTTAGATCTTTAAACCTCTCCCATGCTTCATATAGAGTCTCACCATCTTGTTGCCTGAAAGTTTGGACCTTAGCTCTCAGCCTATTGATTCGTTGAGGAGGGTAAAATCTTGCTAAGAATTTGTTCACCACGTCTTCCCAAGTTGTCAAGCTTTCCCTTGGGAAAGATTCCAGCCACTTGGCTGCTTTGTCCCTAAGTGAGAATGGAAACAAGAGCAGTCTATAGGTGTCAGGATGAACACCATTAAACTTCACTATGTTACATATTCTCAGGAAGGTGGTCAAATGTTGATTGGGGTCTTCTTGAACACCTCCTCCAAACGAACAGTTGTTCTGAACAAGGGTGATGAGCTGTGGTTTAAGTTCAAAGTTGTTGGCATGGATTGTTGGCTTTTGGATGCTACTTCCACAATTGCCTGGGTTTGGATTGATGTAAGAGCCCAAAACTCTTCTATCCTCCCCAGCATGATTCGCTCTACCTCCTCCCCCATGGTTGTGATCCTCTTCTTCATGATGGTTTTCCATGTTGTCTTCCATGTTTGGTTCAAAGAATTCCTTTTCTTCCTCAGCACCAACCACTTTCTTTCCTCTTGCCTCCCTCCTTAATCTAAGGAAGGTCCTCTCAGGTTCAGAATCGAAGGAAGTTGAAGCCCCGCTTCTTCTCCCTGTCATACAACCATCAAGTGTAAGCAAGAAAAGATAGGTGCAGAGAGTATTTTTTTTTTTTGTCAGAATTACAGTTAGTTGTGGGTGATGCAATATATCAAACAGTTAGTGGGTTAGCAAACAGAATTGAAAATAACAAAGAAAAACAAAAGAGTAGAGGGGGAAGGGAAGAAGTTTAACTAAAACAGAATGTAAATCACTCAAACAAAAAATGAAATTCACAAAGTAAAAATGCTCAATCTAGTGATCTTCCAATTTAATCATTGTTGATGTACAATCAATCCCCGGCAATGGCGCCATAAACTTGATGCGGGTGGAAACTGTCTCTCAACAAATTTTCTTCGGCAAGTGTACCGAATTTGTCGTCAAGTAAAAACTCACAATAGAGTGAGGTCGAATCCCACAGGGATTGATTGATCAAGCAACTTTAATTACAAGAATGTTCTACTTGAGCGAATCTAGAATTTGAGTTGAGAGTTGTAGAAAATAAAATGGTGGGAATGTAAATAACAGAAAAGTAAATGCTAGAATTAAAGGACTGGAAGTAAATGACTGAAAATATATTACAGAATTGTAAATGGAAATGGGGGATTTGCTCATAAAAGTAAATGGTTGAAATTAAAGAGAATAGGTAAGATCAGAGATGGGGAGTTCATTGGGCTTAGGAGATGTTGCAATTCTCCGGATCAAATTCATTTTCATCTCTTCCTCAATCAATGCACTCATTGATCTCCTTGGCAATCTTAATTGATTGAATTACAATTTCTTGCAATTTAATCTCTCAAATCTTGATCAATAGCCAATTCCTTGGTCAATTGCTCATGAGAAGAGATGAAGTATGGTCACTGATTATACCACATGCATTTCCCAAATCAAGTATTGAGAGGGTTATGGTCACATACCAATCCAAACCCAATTTGGTCCAGCATAAGAAAGCATTTCTAGCTTGATCTCTTCATTCCTCTTTCAAGGTTCAGAAGAGATCCAAGTTTGAATAGCTTCTTTTCCAAGATAACTACTCAATTGGATGAAGATCGAAAGCTTTCAAGTAAAATCAAGAGAAAAGATAGAAGAAGAATAATGAAAATTAGTATTGATCCATCAAATTACAACAGAGCTCCCTAACCCAATGAAAGGGGTTTAGTTGTTCATAGCTCTAGAAAATGAAAACAAATATGGAGAATACATCATAACACTAGAATTTGCAGAGAAGGTAAAATACAGAGAGTAGTTCTCTTTTCCAACTTTTCAGAACTCTTCAACAATTCAAAGCTACTCCTATATATACTACTTCTCTCAGCTTCTAGTTGGCTCTTCAAGTCTTGGGCCTTTGGATCTTGAGTTTGAAGCAGTTCTCTTCTTCATTTGGGCTTGGCTTTACTTGTAGAGAGAAAATGTGAAGTGGGTAGAGACTTTAGCTCAGGACGTTAGGGGTGTTAACGTTTAGTGAAAATATAAGTTCGAGAACGTTAGTGACAATCAACTTTCTCACTAACGTTACTAAGTAAAAGCCACGTTAACTTCAACGTTAGTGGCATAAACGTTGCCACTAACGTTGCCTCTAAGTCCTTCGCACACGTTATTGAGACTTAACATTTCCAATAACTTTGAAAAGCCCCCTTTGTTCCCACGTTAGAGCCCACGTTAACTTAGTTAACGTGGCTCTTTAACGTGGGCTTGCCATCCTTCGAGAATGTTAGTGACACTCAACATTGTCACTAACGTTCCAAGGTGCCCCTATATCTCACGTTAGAGTCCACGTTAATTAGGTTAACGTGGCTTCTAACGTGGCCATGCTTAGCCATCCCCAACGTTAGTGACAATGTTGAGTGTCACTAACGTTGGCCATTCTTTCACTCATCAACGTTAGCTTCCACGTTAACTTACACGTTAACTAAGTTAACGTGGAAGTTAGCTTCCACGTTAACTAAGTTAACGTGGAAGTTAACGTGGCTCCTTGGGGGGTTGTGTGGTTGCTTCCAACGTTAGTGACAATGTTGGGTGTCACTAACGTTGTCGACCACTCTTGCTTCTTACGTTAGCTCCCACGTTAACCAAGTTAACGTGGGAGTTAACGTGGTATGTTTCTCCTTAGGCCAACGTTAGTGACAATGTTGAATGTCACTAACGTTGGCGTTTCTCCCCTTTTTTAACGTTAGAGGCCATGTTAACTAAGTTAACGTGGACTCTAACATGGCCACTTATGAGCATTTGCCAACGTTAGTGACAATGTTAAGTGTCCCTAACATTGGCTCAACTTCCCTTCTCCACGTTAGAGTTCACGTTAACTTAGTTAACGTGACTCTTAACGTGGTCAATGATGGCTTTGAGAGCGTTATTGGCAATCACTTTTCTCATTAACTTTGCAAGTTACCTCCCATTCCTTGCTTCCTTTGGTCCTGAAATCAAGCAATAGAGCGCATCAAAGTTCTAGTCCAAGTCATGGGCAATGCAACATACAATTTGTCACTAAACTTATGCAAAATCTTCATGAAATAATGTAAAATGCACAATGTATGCTTGAATCAAGGTGTAAGTGAATATCTACCCAAAACTAGCTTTTTTCCTAAGGAAATGCATGAAACTAACCTAAAAACAGTAAAGAAAAGGTCAGTGAAACTGGCCAAGATGCCCTGGCATCAATGCAACATCTCCTAAGCCCAATGAATCCCCATTTCTGATCTTACCCATTCTCCTTAATTTCTGCAATTTACTTTTATGAGCATCTTCCCCATTCCCATTTAAGATTCTGCAATTTACTTTCCGTCATTTACATTCAGCTCTTTATTTCCAGTAATTTACATTTTCTGCTATTTACTTTCCCGCCATTTAATTTCCTGCAACTCTCAAACCAAATTCTGCTTCGCTCAACTAGAACATTCCTCTAATTAAAGTTGCTTGACCAATCAATCCCTATGGGATTCGACCTCACTCTATTGTGAGTTTTTACTTGACGACAATTCGGTATACTTGCCAAAGGAAAATTGTTGAGAGACAAGTTTCCATTCTATCATGCGTACGCATAGAGGTGTGCGTACACACAGGGAGTAAAAATTTCCATTCTGTTCATACGCACGATGCGTGAAAATGTCCTCAACAGAATGCACCTTCCAACATGTGCGTGCACACAAGGTTGTGCGTGCGCACAGCTTGCAAAACTTCGTTGGTTGTGTGTACGCTCAGAGTGTGCTAGCACTCCCAACAGCAGCCATATCCCCTTGTGTGCGTGTGCACAAGGCTGTGCGTGTTGCACACTGTCAAAAATACACAGTGTGTGACAA